>NW_007260133.1:529560-594171 GCF_000164805.1 Carlito syrichta | reverse complement strand
CCGGAGCCCAGCAGGCGAGGCTGCAGTGGCTGGGAGCGGCCACTGCACTCCAGTCTGGGCGACAGAGTGAGACCCCCAACTCAAAAAACAAACAAACAAACAAAAACAAACAAACAAACAAAAAACCCCAACCCCCCCCAAAATAAAGACAAATATCTTCATATTTTATACAAATTTGAATTCCAAGGGAATTAGAGACTTAAATATGAAATGTAAAACTAAAGATTTTAATAAATATTATAGGAGGGTATTCTAATCTGTCTGGGTTAGTAAATATTACTAAAACATCTTACCAAAAGTTAATTGTAGAAAAATGATAGGCCTACATTAACATTAAGAACTTCTAGTCATTGAAAGATGTCATCAGGAGAACAAAAGTCACAAAGTAGATGTTCGTGATGCATATAACTGACAAAGGATTCATAACCAGACTACATAAAAAAATTTGAAAGAAAAATCAGGCATTCCTATAGAAAAGCAGACACTTCACAAATGAGGAAACCCAAATGTCTAAAAAGCTTATTTTAAAATGTTCACCCTCATCCATAATGCAGGTAACCAATTAGATGCCATTGCACATACACCATAGTGGCTTAGCACAAATTGGAAGCAAGAGAAGTCTGCTTGGTCATTAATAAAGTTTAAGATATGCATACCTTAAAGCCCATCAATTCTAATCCTAGATAGTTATTCCAGAGAAATTTAAGCATATAATTACCAGCATCCCTGTTCAGAAATGTTCATAGCTACGTTATACATAATAGCCTGAAACGGAAAAATCTGAAATTTATATTAACATTAGAATGGGTTAATATTCTGTATTATAATCAAGCTTTGAATGAGCTCCAGTAAACATGCACTATGTTGTTCAGGCTGGTATTGAAATCCTGGGCTCAAGCAATCCTTCTGCCTTGGCCTCTCAAAGTGCTGGGGAGCAGGCATGAGCTGCTAGGTCCAACCACTAGCTTCTTATGGTCTTCAACTCACTAAAATAAGAAATGAAGAGAACTGAGCACAGTGGTATGCACCTGTAGGTCCATCTATTAGGGAGGTTGAGGCAGGAGACTCCCTTAGGCCCAGGAGTTTGAGTCCAGCCTGGATAATGGAGTGCAATCCTGTCTCAAAAAAAAAAAAAAAGAGCTAGAGAATAGATGAAGAGGGAACATTTTCATTATTTAATGAGCTTAATATTACCTTTATCCTTCATATCAAAATAAGACAGAGACAGAATAGGAAAGGAAAATTATAGTCTAATTTCAGTTGACACTATAAATGGGCAAATTCTAAACCAACCAAATATTAGCAAAGTGAGTGGGGAAATCTACCCTCAGTGTGGGCAGGCACCATCCAGTCAATTGAGGGCCTGGATAGAACAAAAAGACGGGAAAGGATTTAGTCAATCTCTCTCTCTCTCTCTCTCTCTCACACACACACACATTTTGCATGTTCAAAGATCTACATATAACAGACTTGTATCTAGTATGTATAAACAACTTCCACGAATCAATAAAAAGAAGCAAACTCCTTTCCTTCACCTCTTCAACACTGTTCTCCCTTTTCTTTATGACTTTCTTTGAGTATTGTCACCATCCACCCTGCCCACTGAGTCAGACATCTGGGAATCATCCTAGGCCTAGACTTGTCTCCTTTTCTCATTTCTTATAGCCAGGCTATTGATCTCACATCCTTAAGGTCTTGTGAATGAATAATCCATTCCTTTGTTTCCATTTCCATTGTCATGCTTTATTTCATGTACACATGAGTTTCTCCTGGGCTTTTGTGGTAACTTCAGTCTTAACCCGGGTTCCACAAACGCAAAATTTAGAAAAAGATCTGTGTTCAGGTTTATTGGGTTAGTTATCCTGGGGTAGTAGGAGTGGAGAAACAGAGGGAAAGCCAGCAGTTTGCTTTATCAGGTTGACCACTGTTGTTCACTCCTGTGGGACTGTCCAGCCGGCATGCAGAAGGGAGAAGCATGATCTTACAGCTCCAGCCACGGCTGTTCAGGAGTGAGTCCCACGGTAGACAGTAAGTCCCTGGTGATTTCTGGTTGCACTTGCATGAATGCGCCCCAAAGCCTCAGAAATCCCTGGGGCAAGAAGTGAGAGGCGGTGATACGTCCTCCAGCAATGGCTTCGGTAAGAAGAGTGGACTGAGATGGCTTCAAGTGTCCACGGGATGCATTGGATTTACCTTCTAACTGATCTTCCCGCCCTCCTCCCACTGGTCGCCCTTCCAGCCAGAGTCGTCTTTCTAAATCAAAATGATTGTGTTGTTCTCCTGCTTGAAATGTTTATGTGTCCCTCTACGGACCAGCAGGAAAACGCATGCTGCTTTGCACCTCCTGGGGTCCCTTTCCTGCCTCCCCAGAAGTTTACTCGCCACTGCTCCCCAAAGCCCTTCCTGGCTGTGCCCTCCTCTGACTCCAGCTCTCTATCTGTGCAGTGCCCTCTCCCTGGAACGCCTTCCTCTCCTTTCTGCTTGTCTCCGCTCCTCCAATGAGCCTTACCTGATGCTCTTCTCTTCTTCCCTGGGGGGAATAGTCCCCTTCTACATGTTCCCGCCACACACCGCGTTTACCCTCATCACAGAAGCCATCATATTCTGTTACATTTCTGCTGACTTATCTGTTAAACTAGACACAAAACTTGACAATGGGTGCTAATCCCTGTTGACATGGAAAGCTGTAGAGAGGGGAGAGCGAACCCACTGTGTCACTAAGATGAAGAATAACTACCTGTGGGGTTTGAGGTTCTCTCAGAAGGTGTTAATCTAACACGATGTGCCTTAGGAAGAATGCAGGTTTTAAATCATTGTGCAGAGGAGTGTTGGCAAAGACATGAGCAAGGAGGCAGCTCTGAGAGACCAGAATGCTCTGAAGAGCCAGCCTATTGCTGCAGGTAGCAACCACCCCTCACGGACCACCTGTCTTCCAGAAGAGTGAGAAGAATCACCTGTGCAGCTGTCCCCAGAGAGAGTGTCAGGCCTCCTCTCAAGTTACTCCCACAAGGTGAAGCGGGAAAATCAGTCACATGAGCCTGCAGGGACTTGGGCCGAGGGCAAGCAGAATTTTGGTACCGCCTGAAATAGTGACATAAGGCACGGATATTAGACCTCCCTGAGGTCTGAGTCTGCTGCCAAGAGGTGTGGCATTGCCATCCTCCTGGAAAGTATGGCAAAGGCAGGAAAATATTGTAGGCTGAGAGATTATTTTTCACTTCCAACTAAATCTGGCAGGCTGAATTCACTTGCAAAAGAATAGATTCAGTTTGGCTTTTGGGGTTTCAGTTTTCGTATAATTAATTTTTGCCAAATTTATTACAACTTCATTTTTAAAAGAATGATTGCAGAACTCTTTATTGGGTTAGAAAAATTAATGATTATAACTATTTCTGGTTTCAGTGTTTCTAATTTTCAATAACATAAAGCACTGTTTTATATTTTCTGTCAGCTTTGGACATAATTTATTAACTGAACTTCTGATAATCTGAACAGTATTCAGTTTATTTAAGCTAAGCCTCCCATCTTCCCCTCTCTCCTCCAAATTTAAAATCATTGCTATTTTTGTTAGATTTTTTTTGTTCTACTAAGTGAGGTGACATCTCATAACTATGAATGGTGTTAGGTGATGTTAAACATTTGAGTGCTTACTGTATGCCAGGCACTGTTCTAAACATTTTACATATAGTACTTCATTTTATCATCAATCTAGGAAACAGAGATGATTATTTTCAGACATAGAAACTGAGGCAAAGAGCAGTCCGTTCCCTGTTCAAGATTACCAGTAGCTAAGTGGTGGAACTGGCATGGCTCGTTGAGCCGGACTCATCACAACTGTGTCCTTCGGCCTCCCGTGGAGGAGGCTGGGTCTTCCCTCCACGTCCATCCTGTCTCCTGTCAGCCAACCTTCAGTTTTATGTTGTCAACAGTGATAACATTTACATTCTGTTAAGTCACATTTTTAAGTTTCCCAAGCTTGGCTTGTAGATTAATTCAAAAGCTGAAAATTGGTATCAGATATTTACATTATTATGGCTAGGTAAATACTGTCCCTTGTAGAGAAAAGAAATGTGTTAAGATTATACATTCAGTCTTGGCCTTGGTACCTATCAAAGCCAAATGATTCTTGCATCCAGTTCAAATGGATTTTTATTTCTTATCATTGGATCTTTCTTCGATTGCTCAAAATCAGGCCACATTTCAGTCTTCATCGGTTTTGGACATGTCATTCTGTGCGGTTCTTTCCCCTGGTGTTCTCTCTTACCTTCTTCCCTGTTCGTCTCACAGAGAACTGTGCAGGGGGAGAGTCTTAATTTGCCCCTTCTCTTCAGTCCCCCATTTTTCTGCCTTCCTCCCAACCTCTGACCCTGAACTTGGAGTCTCTCTGGGGTTCTACTATAAATGTTAACAGTTTTGGGGGAAGTTGTTATTTTTGTTTATGTATTTACTTTGCTGCTGTTCCTGGCTCCTGTGAATCCTGGGTCTCTGCTCCCTCATCTGGTGTTCTCTTTCAGCAGGTTTTCATTCGCTTCCATTGCTTAGAAATGTGTTCAAACTTCTCATCTACTGATGTTTTCCCTTCTGTCTACCTTTATTAGATTATTTTTTCACTCTTTATTGGAGTTATCATTTAAGCTTAAACTGCAGTTTGAGTTAGAAATCCTACTTCTCCACATTCTAAGTAGTCAAAGTGATATAAATAATCTCATATGTGTATAAATAGCATTGTCTGGTAAAAATGACATTGTTTACTTAAAACTAAATGGCTTAGACATAGATGAATATTCACTTAGAAAAACCTAAACGTTAAAGGAGATGATTTCAGAGCATTGTTCTTCACCTCCCACACACCCAGGCTAAAAACACAGAGAACACATTTTTATCAAATCCACCATTATTAGTTAGACGCCTCTATCAGCTTAATCACACTTACAGCACAATAATAATTGATACTCATGTTGACGTCCTTAAGGCAATGCGAGACCCCAGAGCATCTTCATAATTATTAGAACAAAGTTAAATTATGTTCAAGATTATTTTTAGGGTAAACTATTTCAAGTTAATCTCTATAGGCATTTGTGATGAATATATTTATCGCTCTACCATAGAACAAAAATAATTTGAGGTGGCTTACATAAAGACTGCACAAAAAGATACAATAAACCAATGGAAAAAGAGTAGGCATAACAAAATGAACCTAGGTTGGAGGCTGAGACCCTAGGTGCTGCTGAGTGTCTGGAGCGTTTATTTGAAATGCATCACACAGTTTATTCCAAGCATCCAACAGCTGACCAGAAACCAGTTCCACAGCCAGCAGGATCGGCTCAATAATTCACAACGCCCACGGCACAAAAACAGTTTGCTGTGGAGAAGAACTATTGCTGGAAAAAAGGTGGGACAGATTATTTCCTGGAGGCTCTGGTAACGAAGATGTGTGTAATGCGGAGAGTGATGTCCTCCATAAATTCTGTACAGTAAAGACAGCAATAGGATGCACGTGGAAGTTTCAGCCACATGGACACACAGAACTTCACAGGGTAGAATTATAACCAGCTTTCTTCTCCGACTCCCCAGACCATAATCACTCACTGTGTTATGCCTGCTGATTTACCCCACTGTATTTTGTGAAAAGTAATCCTTGAGTTTTCTAATTCTCAGAAAACAAAATGCTCTATTCACTTTGAGCCACTGTAATAGTCTCTTTTTAATCATTGTTATGCTCAGTTCACTGAGATCATCAAGACTCTGGCCTTCATTTCATGGTAACTGTTTTTTCTTCCATAGATTGGGTTGGAAGTCTTCAGTGATAAAGGAGTGACAGGGCCTTGCATCTTGCTTATTTCTAGGTCTGGAAAATGTCCTGCTCTCCTTCCTTTCTACACCCTTGCCTTCTACCCCATGCCCGGCTTCCTTTGATTTAGGGAAGACAGGAGGCAGGACAGGAAATACCTTACTTCATGACTGGTCATGTTGTGCCTCTCTGTTGGTGCAAGTATGGTGAGAGCCTCCTGCATTCTGGGCTCTTTCTAGGTTCTCCTATTCTGGCTGCTAGATCCCTCAGGGTCTGTCAGGAGCCAGTCCACTGTGCCCTTCACTTGCCAGGAAACCCATAGCAAGCTCTCTAAATGTTCTCCTCAAAGCCCCTTCTCTATGCCGAAGGTACCAGGTAAATATCCTTCTTCCTTTCCAGTGGAGGACGAAGGAGGGAAAATGTCACAACATTGCAAAAGTTGTTTTCTCAGCTTTCTTTCTCGGCCTCTTCCACAAAATCTTTTTAAACCTTTGAAATAGTGTTGAGCTAAAGGCTGAAAAAAGTTTTCCGATACCTCCTTTGCAAGTCTCCTTTGCCCTCTGAACCAGATACAAAAAAAGCATCCCGTTTTAATATCCTGTTAGGTCCTTAATAAAGTCTTGCAGTATAAATGTATAGAAAATATTATTGAAGTGCCTTCTGTTTTGAGGCCCAAAGCAATATGGTCCGGGTGTGAAATACTCTACTAGTTCAGGTAGATGATGTTGCACTCTTATCAATTTATCTATTTACCCACTTAAACTATAAAATTGATACCTATTCATTTCTGATAGATTAGAAGCATTGATGAACCAAAAGAAAAATTATTACAATTACAATGTTCCATTTTTCAGTGACAGTTACCATTAACTTTGAAGTATAACATTTTATATTCTTCTTATACTATGATGGGCATCCCTTGCCATCTGAATCACCCTGTCCAAATATTTGTTTTAAGGACATATAAAGTTTTTTTCCTAGCATTCCCTATCTGAGAGGAAAGTCTGTTAAAACAAATCCACGTTGTAACAGCAGTAAACCTGCTTGATTTGTGCACAAGTTCAGAGGAGAAGAAAGCATGTGTGGTGCAGGTTCTCGGCCCTTCGTCTGATAATGCTGATCTTGTGCTTCCATAGTTCCAACATGATGTGCGTTATCTCATCAGATTTCCTACACTATTATGTGAAAATATCTTCGAAGAATGCCGAAAAGCCTGTGAAGATAGTACACGAGCCTATGAATTGCAGAACACTATCAACAAAGGTGACTGGACTGCATGGAAGATTTTTAATGTTGATGAAATTGAGCAGAAAAGGAGACAAAAGTGCCAGAACATAAAACATCCAAGAGAGCCTAACAATGCCTTTAAGTGAATGTGAAGTTAAGCTAAAACCTCTGCTAGAGTATCCCTTCAAAAAACCCATGCCTTTTAGGGACTGCGGGAGCCTAAATTGCTGTTATGTGATATTCAACTCACAAAGACAGGGTGGCCAAGGCAGTCAGTGCTCTGTGATTATGCGAAGAGCTAACTGTCTCTATTCATCAAAGTGTACACAAGGATGGAAAACTTGCAAACAAAGCTCTTTTGATAATAGGCTAAGCTTCCAGATGTCCTTCTAGTGTTGACAGTTATGGAGATAATGCTGCAATGGACCTTCCAGCTTTACGCCATGATTGTAGCCTGTGGACTTGAATCCCTGCAGCCTTCAAGGCATATTGTTTGCAGATGGCGATACTGTACGTGGCACTTACATGCTGATATATGGTCTGATGGTGCAGGCAATGCTGCTTTAGTATAGAATTTATGGAAGGGTTTTGACATTCAGAAGGTCTTCACGTTTATCAGCCAGGTTTGGCATGTATCATAACAATGAATGGACTATGGGAGAAACTAGTACTGCCATTTGTTGCTGACTTCCAAGGTTTTGAGAAAGTGATTAACGCAAAACAAAAATCCTAAATCGTGTGAAGAAGGCTAGATTTAGTGAAGCGAATGGTACAAAGAACTTATGACCAAGGAACTCGATCAACTTGACGTTCATTCTATATCCCAGAAAGAGAAAGAAGCCGTGAATACCCATTGCCAGATCTTTAGGAAACTTGGAATCACACAGATAAAATGATTGTGCTTGCAAGATTTGTTTTATTGTGGTCCATGACTTTCTCTGTCATTTCAGATAGTGGTTTACAGCTATCCACTTCTAGTGTCTCAAGTGCCAAAAAGAGATCCGATCCACAAGATCCTTGGACTTGAGCATAGTGAACCACAGGCACTTGCTGCTTCCCTCACTGTCTACCTGCTCCCTCTCGTCCTCTTCACCCTTCCTCAGCAGCGCCTCCCGGACTGCGGTCTCCATCGTCCCCTCTCTAAACCACGCCTGAGTAATCATTAAAAAAAGTTCCATGTTTCCTTATTTTGTTATTTGTATTCATTAAATAACTGTAACACACACCATAGTTTTTACTTTACATGCAACATTATACTCATTGCAGGACATTGGAAACGAATTTCTATTGGATACCTTATTGTATTGTTGCTATTACATAAAAACATATCCACTGAAAAGCCCATTAAGATGAAATAATTATGTTGCTGATGTTTGATACAATACATTTATGCAGAAACCTTCGGGAGTATTACTACATAGGTGTTTAAGAGGGTTAAGTTAAATTTTGGAATATTGATGGAGATTTTTGAATGGGCCGAAAACAGAGTATACTTTTTTCCATTTAAAATAATTGATTGGGCTGGGCAAAGTGGCTCACACCTATAATCCCAGCACTTTGGGATGACCAGGTGGGAGGTTTGCTTGAGCCCAGGAGTTCAAGACCAGCCGAGGAAACATAGTGAGACCTCATCTCCCTACCACTGCCCCCAAATCAGTCAGTTTTGTTGGCACACATTTGTAGTCCCAGTTACTCAAGAGACTGAGGCAGAAGGATCACCTGAGATCAGGAGTTCAAGGCTTAATGATTTGAACCTATTTTTTACAACAATATAGTCTAACTTTATCCATATATAAATACATATTATATATATGTTGATCTTCATACAAATGTACGCATTTGCCCTGTTTGTGTAATGCAGTGGCTCCCAACCTTTTTGGCATCAGGGTCTGGTTTCATGGAGGACAAGTTTTCCACAGATAGTGGTGGGGGGATGGCTTCAGGATGAGTCAATCACATTATATTTATTGTGCACTCTATTTCTATTATTATTACACTGTATTTGCAGCCACTCGCCAGTGCTAGCATCACCGACTCAGCATCACCTCAGATCATCAGGCATTAGATTCTCATAAGGAATGGGCAACCTAGATCCCTCACATGCGCAGTTCATAATAAGGTTCATGCTCCTAGAATTTAATGCCGCTGCTGATCTGACAGAAGGTGGAGCTCAGGTGGTCATGTGAGAGATTGGGAGAATACAGAAGCTTTGCTCGCCTGCCTGCCATTCACCTCCTGCTATGCAACCCAGTTTCTTAACAGGAAATGAACTAGTACCAGCCTAGGGCCTGGGGGTTGGGGGCCCCTGATATAATGAATAAGCCAAGCCTCACAATGCCTGCAATGCTCACAGCTCCTTTCCAGAGGTTTTCTGTCCATGGCTTTCTGCTGAGGGAACAAAACGATATTATTTCTTACAAATACGAGCTGCTTCTTACCCCTAACTTCACCATTCTGGTCACAAATGATTGGAACAAAAAAGGGTCCTTAACTCAGGGTTTACAAACTCAAGGGCCAATGGAGAACAGGCAAGGGACATAACTGAAGTATGCAGGAAGATGTAGGAGACAAAAAGGAGTTCACTGCAAAGAAATAGAGTGGGCCCTGTCTTAACTTAGCTTTTGCCAATCACTGTCATCCAGGAATAAAGAATAAGTAAGTGTGACTAGATCTTTGGATTTTTAAGAAAACCTAAAATTTCCTAATTTTTAATGAAATTCTCTGATCTCCTGTGTGAGCCAACAAAGTACAGGTCAAAAAAGAAAAATCACATCTATCGTCCACACATAGATTGTTCTGACCTTTCCAAGGGTTGTCACTGTGCGAATGACCTTGACCCAAAAGCTTGCCTGGTCAGGAAGATAGCAGTTAATAAAACCAAACACATTCTTTTGAGAACTTATACAGTACCTACAAGGATTTAGTCAGTGATGATGGAAGCACAAGGCGGAAGACCCTTCTGAAAAAGACTGGCAGGAGGAAAATAGAGCAGGATGCCAAGAGTAAGAGAAAATTATGATTATCGTAAGATAAATACTGCAGACTACAGGAGGATGTAGTTGATGAGTAGGGATAGTAGAAGCAATGAGACAGAAGCTGAGTTGCAGTCAGGATTGACAAACGCAGAGTGATGATAGGAAGACTAAGACACTGATTTTCTGAGCTGTTGGGTCCTAAACATCGCAAGTTCTTTACATCCCATTGAAGTCTTTGGGAAGTCTTCATAGATGGTCGCCCTTTCTCTTCCTCTGAGAATTGATTTTGGTTCCATCAAAGCATGATCAGACAGATAGAGTCTCAACTTCCTTTTGTGCCATTTATAGTTCCAATAAGGATTCACTTATTGGAGGCAAATTGAATGTCTTTTTACATCCCCCCAGGATCTATGTGGCATTTATGTGCCATAATATATTTAATCAATTCTTTGCTGCTGAGCATCAAGATCATTTCCAGCTTCCAACCTGCGTATAATTTTTCTCACAAAAGGCTTTGTACATTCACCATAGTGTACTTGATATTTCTTAGGATAAATTCCTCAAGGTGGGATTTCTCAATCACACAACATGTGGACATTCTAAGACTTTTGGTATGTGCTGCCAAGTTGCCATCGAAAAGATTTTATGAGTTTGCATTCTTCACTAGCAGTCTGCAAGAGTGCCAGATCCTCACCCCTTCTCAGTACTGGATATTGTTTTTGGTTTCAACTTTTACCAATATTTTGGGTATAAAATGCTTACTTCATTGTTGATATTTTATTGCTAGTGTTATTGAACATCATTTTTGGATATTAATTGTCCATTTGTATTCCTTTTGTGAATTACCCTTGTGTGTTCTTTGCTCATTTTCCCAAGGGTACAGTTTTTTGCTTATAGGTATTGTTAGGTATTATTAATTTAGAACTGTGTGTCACAAATTGTGCTAAGAACACTATAAACTTTATGTTATTGAATCCACAACAACCTTTGAGGGAACGATTATTATTCACACATCAGAGAAATGGAAGCTAAGTTCAAAGAGGGCTCTGGTCTAAATGTATCCCCCAAAACTCCTATGTTGTAACTTAATCACCAATAGATAATATTAAGAGGTGGGATGTTTAGGAGATGATTAAGCCATGAGGGCAGAACCCTTGTGAATGGGATTGGCGCCTTGATAAAAGAGGGGCCAGGAAGCTACCTCCCTCCCTCTTTCTCCCTTCCGTTTCTTCTGCCACGTGAGGGTAGCCCTCAGGAGGATGCAGCAACAAGACGCTGTCTTGGAAGTAGAGAGCAGCAGTCAATGGACATCAGTGCTGCCAGTGCCTTGACTTTGAGCTTCACAGCTGTGAGAAATAGATTTCTATTCTTTAAACATCACCCAGCCCAAAGTATTTGTTGTAGTAGCACAAATGGACTAAGAGATTTAATACAATCAAACAGTTGTTGCATGTCTGGTTCCCAGGCTTACTAAGTCCAGATCATGAGGTTAGCGTGCTCTCATAGTCCGTGAGAGGGCCACTGCCTGTGGTTGTGAAGATGATGCCCTGACTGGCCTGGATGGGAGAGCCAGGACTGCAGTACAGCCTGCACTTGTCAAGCTGCACACTCTGGCATGGGCTGGGGGAAGGGAAACCTGTTTGTAGTTTCTTAGGCTGTGCTTCTCATAACTGTGACCAAGGTAAGGCTTGCTTTAAGTGAGGAGGCACTGACGCCTGCTGAGGCTTGAGTTTATTTGGTGGTGGGAATACAGCTCTCCCTGCCTCCCCCATAGGTCCATGGCTGAGTCACCTGGGGAAGAAGCCTTTCCCAGATTTCTGTAGGGAACTCACTATCCCACCCTCAGGGAATAGATTGGTTGTGAGTGGTATAGCAAGAAAACCAAGCACAATTACTTACGTCAGTGTGTGGCAGCTGAGGGGATGTTGGGACCAAAAGGAGGCAAAAACTAATGACACGGTGTCTGGCACTGAGAACTTTTGCCGTGGACACTGTTCTTTGGTCAGATATTTTTAAATGCCCACAAAACCTTCTTCCCCAGACATTCTAGGTCAGATATGCTGTTGTAGCCTCCGGAGGGTTGCCTTTGCTAGGCAGTACACCACTGATTTCTCCTCTACTTAGGATGGTTGGGTTTGCTTCTGCCTTGTCCACAGTATTTCCAAAACAGTGAATACAGATGCATGCCATTCTGTGACTTGCATAATTTGAAATGTTGAAATTAACTTGAATTTAGATGAAACGTCATTTCTGATGAATGTTTTATGTCTCAGAAAGAACATGTATTTAAGAATCAAAAGACTATTGGTCTATATGTCTGTTCTTGTACCAATACCAGGCTGTTTTTAATTTTTTTTTTTTAATTTTAAAGATGTGGGGTACAATTCAGGGTTAGGTATACAAAAAGGTCATCATACAGGTACAGTTCTGGTCTCCCTTTGGTCCCCACTTTGCCTGGCTTGAGGTCAGGTACCCTTATTGATGATGTGTCACTGTCCCCACCCTGGTAGTATCTTGCAACTGCCAATCCCTTTCTTATAGTATTATGATAAACGTTCAGGGTCCACTTATGAGTGAGAACATGTGGTACTCTGTTCTTTGTTTCTGTGATAGATCACTGGGTATGATAGACTCTAAATTCATCCACGTTGCTGTGAAGTCTATATGTTGGTCCTTCTTTAATGAATACATGATATTCCATTGTATAATGTACCATATTTTTTAAATTCAGTCCAGTTTCGATGGGCACCACGGTTGGTTCCATGTTTTTGCTATTGTGAATAGTGCTGCAATAAACATGTATGTGCAGATATCTTTTTTGTAGAATAATTTGAGTTCCTCTGGGTATATTCCCGATAGGGGGATTGCTGGGTCATATGGAAGGTCAACGTATAGTTCTTTTAGAAATCACCACACGGTCTTCCAAAGAGGTTACACTAGCTTGCGTTCCCACCAGCAGTGTAGAAGCATTCTTTTTCTCTGCATCCTTGCCAGCATCTGTTGTTGTTCATTTTATTAATCATGGCCATTCTTACTGGGGTTAGGTGGTATCTCAATGTGGTTTTGATTTGCATTTCGCTGATTATTAGTGAGGCTCAGCAATTTTTCATGTGTCTGTTGGCTGCCTGTTTCTTCTTTTGAGAAGTGTCTATTCATGTATTTTGCCCACTTTTTAATGGGGTTGTTTGTTTTTTTATTTTTGGCACATTTAAGTTCCTTGTAGATCCTAGATGTTAGGCCTTTGTCAGATATACAGTTGGCAAATATTTTTTCCCAGACTATGGGCTGTCTCTCCCCCTTCTCCTGATGGTTTCTTTTGCTTTGCAGAAGTTTTTCAGTTTGGTGAGGTCCCACTTGTCTATCTTATCTCTTATGGCATGGGCACTTGGGCTTTTGATCAGGAATTGGTTGCCAGTTCCATTTTCCATAAAGGTATCTTCTGTGTTTTCTTTCTTTCTTTTTTGAGTTGGAGTCTCACTCTGTCGCCCAGACTGGAGTGCAGTGGCATGCTCCCGGCCACCGCAGCCTCGACCTGCAGGGCTTCAGCAAAACTTCCACCTCAGCCTTCCAAGTAGCTGGAACCACAGGTGTGCACTACCACGACCAGCTAATTTTTTGATTTATTGTAGAGACGAGGGCTTGCCAAGTTGCCCAGGTGGGTCTCAAACCTGTGGGCTTAGGCAATCCACTTGCCTCGGCCTCCCAAAGTGCTGAGATTACAGGCTGAGTCACTGAGCCCGGCCTCGCCTGCATTTTCTACGATAATTATAGTTTGAGGTTTTACCTTTAGGTCTTTGAACCATTTAGAGTTGATTTTTGTGTATGGTGATAGGTAGGAGTCCTGTTTCAATCCTCTGTATGTGGTCAACCAGTTTCCCCAGCACGGTTTACTGAATAGGTTCTCCTCTCCCCAGTGGTAGTTGGTGGAGACTTTGTTGAAGGTAAGTTGGTTGAGAAACTGAGGTTTTGCTTCCAGCATGTCTATCCTGTTCTATTGACCCATATACTTTTTCCTGTACCAATGCCATGATGTTTTGATTATTTCAACCTTGTAGTAAAGTTTGAAGTCTGCAAGTGCGATACCTCCTGCTTTGTTTCTTTTACTAAGAATTGTTTTGGCTATTCATGGTCATTTATGTTTCATATGAATATTTGTATTGTCATTTCCAGGCCTGAGAAGAATGATGTTCGTAATTTAATGGGTATTAGGTTGAATCTGTAGATTGCCTTTGGTAGGATGGACATCTTAACAATGTTGATTTTTCCTATCTATGGGTATAGAATATTTTTCCACTTGTTTGTGTCTTCTTGGATTTCTTTGAGCAGTGTTTTGTAGTTTTCATTGTAAAGGTCTTTCACATCTCTGGTTAGGAAGATGCTGAGGTATTTCTTTCTTTCTTTTTTTGCTGTTGTGAATGGGTTTGTGCTTTTTGTTTGGTTCTCTACCTGTTTGTTGTTGGTGTATAAGAATGCGACTCTTTTGCATGTTGATTTTGTACCCTGAGACTTTGCCAAAGTTCTTTATCAGTGCAAGAAGATTTTTGACAGATTTTCTTGAATTTTTGAGGTATAGAATCATATTGTCAGCAAAGAGGAATAACTCGACTTCCTCTTTTCCTATTTGCCCCTGATTTCCTTCTTTTGTGTGACTGCTGTAGCTAGGACTTCCAACACTATGTTGAACAGGTGGAGTGAAAGTGGACAGCCTTGTCTTGTTCTGGTTTCAGGGGAAATGCTTTCAATGTTTGTCTGTTTAACAATATGTTGTCTGTAGGTTTATTGTAGATGGGCTCCTTACTTTTTGGAGGCATGTTTCCTCTGTGCCTAGGTGTTCATGGGTTTTTATCAAGAAAGGATGCTGGATTTTATCAAAAGCTTTTTTTTAGCATCTAATGGTATAATCATGTAGTTCCTATTTTGCATCTGTTGATGCATTTAATTACATTTATGGTCTTGCAGATGTTGAAACAGTCCTGCATTTTAGAGTAGGCATAAAGACCAATGGAGCAGGACAGAGATTCTGGGAGCAGAACCTCAATTTTTTAACCAACACATCTTTGACAAAGTCTCCACCATCAATCACTGGGGAGAGGAGAATCTATTCAGTAAATGGTGCCGGGAAAACTGGCTGACTACATACCTACCACCATACGCAAAAACTCTAAATGGATCAAAGACCTAAACATAAAACCTTAAACTAAAAGAATTTAGAAAATGCAGGAGATAGACACCCTTATGGGAATTGGAACTGGCAACCAATTCCTGATCAAAACCCCAATTACCACTGCCATAAGAGATAAGATAGACAAGTGGGATCTCATCAAGTTGAAAAGCTTCTGCAAAGCTTTTCAAGAGAGTGGCGAGACAGCCCACAGACTGGGGAAAAATATTTGCCAACTGTATATCTGACAAAGGCCTAATATCTAGCATCTATAAGGAACTCAAACATGCTGAAAAGAAAAAACTAACAGCCCTATTAAAAATGGGCAAAAGATATGAATAGACACTTCTCGAAAGAAGACATATGAGCAGCCAACAGATACATCAAAAAATGATCAGTCTCACTAATCACCAAATAAAAGCAAATTAAATCCACACTGAGATACCACCAACTCCAGTCAGGATGGCCATCATCAATAACTCAAAAACAACAGATGCTGGAGAGAATGCGGGGAAAAGGGAACACTTCTACACTGTTGGTGGAAATGTAAATTAGTGCAACCTCTGTGGAAAACAGTGTGGTGATTCCTAAAAAATCTAAAAATTGACATTCCATACAACTCAGCAATCCCCCTTCTGGGACTATACCCAGAGGAACTCAAATCACTCTATGAAAAATATACCTGCATACACATATTTATTGCAGCACTATTCACAATAGCAAACACAAGGAAGCAACAGTGTTGCCCATTGAAATTGGACTGGATAAAAAATGTGGTACATATTGTGGTACAAAATGGAATATCATGCAAAATGAATTTAGAGTCTGTCATACTGAATGATCTACCACAGAAACAAAGAACAGAGTACCACATGTTCTCACTCATAAGTGGACCCTGAACGCTTACCATAATAACTTTAAGAAAGGGATGGCAGTAGCAGGATACTACCGGGGTGGGGGTTGTGGTGGGGGACACAACACCAATAAGGGCACCTGATCTCAGACCAGGCAAAGTGGAGACCAGAGAGGCCCAAACTTTACCTGTACGGTGACCTTTTGTGTACCTAATGCTGAATTGTGCTCCACACCTTTAAAATAAAAAATATGTATTAAAAGAAAGGGATTAGCAGTAATGGGAAACTACCAGGATTGGGGGGGAGGCGGGAGGTGCACTTCACCACTAAGGGTACCTGATCTCAGGCCAGATGAAGTGGGGACCAAATCCCAACTCTGCCACCTACTACCTGTGATGTCCTTTGTAAGTTTCTTCTGTATTTTTACTCATAAAATGGGGATAATAATGCATTCTTCTTTTAGTTGTTGCCAGGAGTAAATAAAATTTTGCATGCAAAGATGATATCCCCCAAATATTAATTAATTCCATTCCCTCATGTGTACAATAACAGTGTCAAGACCTTTAAGTGGACTCTGAAAGCATGCTGACATCATGATCTAAACTTAGTAAACCTGGGAACTAGTCAGGCTACCGCTGTTTGGTCATATTAAACCTCTTAGTCCATTCGTGCAGCTAATGGGCTGTGATACACCAGGAATAAATATTGGAGCCACAAAAAGCAATAGGTTCTTGCACTGAAAGTTTCATTTTTATTAAAATTCTTCCTCAAGTTGTAGCATGATAATCTCTAATAATTTGCCTGACTGATCATATGTAATTATTTTTTTCTAAGTAAAAAGTTCTCAAATCTTTCATCCATATTAAGTACCTAGGGCAAAAGGCATGGAGTGGGCCAGAGGGCTCATTTTACAGATGAGCATATTATTTGTTCTCTCTAAGCCTAGGTATTTCCTCCTGGGAATAGAAGAGCTAATAGAAAGCCTGTTTCCCCACTTTCCTTTCTCCAAGGGAAATAGTTGGATGATTAATGAGATAATGAATGTGAGGAGAACTCCCTGGAGGAAAGACATTTCATAGCACAGAGTGAAGACTCTGGCTGACTCACTGATTTCAGCAGCTCTGAGGCATGGGTAAATCCTTTGGTTTGAATTCTAGCCACTTAGTCTCCCTATCACTTGCACACCTTAGAAGCTGGATTCTGGGGCATTTCCTAAATGTCAGACTGATCCTACTTATAGCAAAACTCACCATACAGTTTGTAGTTAACACCAAGTGTTTATGAAATTAAATGATTCATCTCTCAATGCTTTTGCAAGGTGAGAGACAGAGAAGTGCTCAGGAGTAACGTGAAATTGAATAGCTTCCAAAATGTAGCCAGGAGCTGCTCTGCTTGGCTTTCATTGTCTTCCAACCTATAAAGTCCCATCCCAGAACTATTCCCTTTAAAACAAACGGATGTTTTTAGTAGATGAAGCTTTTCTAGGAGAATGGAAATGAATTGGTAAAATTTTAAAAAGCCAAAGGCAAAAGATAAAGACTCACAGCTGGAAGAATTGAATGAATACTATACCCAGCTGTTTTCTATGGACCCAAAGTGTGTCAGGGATGTCAAGTTGTTACTGGAGATGTGGCTGGAAGCTCTGTGTTCTGCCTCTGACTCTGTGGGTTGAAATGGAAAACAATTCCAGAAGAACAAATAAAGAAATTATTTTCCAACCCAACACGTGTGTTAAATGAGAGCCAGAGTGTTTTTGTTAGATTAGAAAACAAGTCAAGGGACGCAATGCAGTTGATATCCTTCTACAGTTGTTCTGTATGCTTCCCAGAAGCTTTGTAGAATGTGAAAAAGATAAAGATTGTTATGCAGTCTTGATAAATTGGCTTTTTAAAATCATTATAAAATGTCCCTTTCCTGCATGTACTCTAGGGCATGGCTTCCTTTCTCTGTCAATCACCTCTTCTATATTTGCTTTTTTTTTTTTTTTTGAGTTGAAGCCTCACTCTGTCACCCATGCTGGAGCACAGTGGCATGCTCATGGCCACCCCAGCCTCACCCGCTGGGCTCAGGTGATCCTTCTGTCTCAGCCTTCCAAGTAGATGGAACTATGGGCATGCACCACCATGCTTGGCTAATTTTTTTTTTGATTTCTTGTTGAGACGAGGTCTCACCAAGTTGCCCAGGCTGGTCTCGAACCCGTGGGCTCAGGCAATCCTCTTGCCTTGGTCTCCCAAAGTGCTGGGATGACAGGCTTCAGCCACTGTGCCCAGCCTTGTATTTGCTTTTTGTAGTACACATTTGTTGACATTTCTTTTCTGTGGATGGTTCTAATAATCTCCTCATCTTTTTTAGATTTAAAAATTAGTTTATTAGTTAACATCTCTAATCATTGGAATAAAGCTGGATTTTAAATAAATGATACTGAACAAATGGGAGATAAAATCAAATCCATATCTCACACCAAATACAAGAATAACACCAGAAGGGTTAGAGGTTTAAATGTGGCTAAAGCAAACATATGTATGTGTGGAGAAAATGTGGGTAAATTCCTCTTCAATCTTGTCAAAGGTGTAGGGAAACACTCTCTAAGTATAACTCCAAATCCTGGGTCAATAAAAGTAAAAATTTAGAAATTGGACTATATAAATTTTTTTTTTTTTGAGTTGGAGTCTCACTCTGTCGCCCAGACTGGAGTGCAGTGGTCGCTCCCGGCCACCGCAGCCTCGACCTGCCGGACTCCGGCGATCCTTCCGCCTCCGCCTTTCGGGTAGCCGGAATTACAGGCATGTGCTACCACGCCCGGCTGATTTTTTTGATTTATTGTAGAGATGAGGTCTCGCTGCCCAGGCGGGTCTCGAACCCGCGGGCTCTGGCAATCCACTCACCTCAGCCTCCCAAAGGCGCGGGATTACAGGCTGAGCCACCGAGCCCGGCTTATATAAAAATTTTAAAAATCTTTCGTCCCCCCAAAATACGCACTCTGAGCAAAACTAAAAGACGAATGACAAGCTAGGAGAAGATATTCCTGACATACACGCACTACTGCAAAGACAAACATACAGGACTTGTAGCAATGGCAAGACAAAGGACCAAAACCTGTTAGAAAGATGGGGGTAAAAAACTACGAACAGACACATGAATACACAAGTAACCCTTAAACATATGTAAAATGTTCAAATTCACTTGTAATTGGAGAAAAACCTGAGGTACAATTTCTCACTATCAGACTGGTTAAAATTGAAAAATATGTCAACACATTCTGTTAGTGAGTCTCTGAGGATACAGCTGTTCCCCCATGAGTTGTGGGTGAGACTGTGCCCTGGTACCACTTGTGGAAGGCAAGCTGGTCCTCCCTCACAAAACCACATATATACTTGCTTTTTGACCCAGAAATCCCACTTGTAGGACTCCTCCCTGAAGATAAACGTCCCCAAAGCACAAAAATACATGTGCCAAGGTTATTTATTGTGGTGTTGTTTGCAATTGCAGAATAATGGAAGCAATACAAATTTCAGCACTTAGGAGAGTGGTTAAATAAATGGTAACACACCTACACAATGGAGTACTGTACTCCTGTAAAACAGAATGAGGAAGAGCTCTGTGAACTGAGGGGGAGTGATTTTCAGGGCATACTACTAAGGAGAAGGAAAAGTACAAAAGGGTGCACATCGCATGCTACCGACCCTTCATGTGAGAAGGAACAAAGTATGAAACATAAGAAAGTACATATGTGTCTGCACATTTGCACAAAAAAATACAGGAAAGACAAGTAGGAAACTAAAGAGACTGAGTCCATAAAGAGGTTGATGGGAAGAAGTGAGTGGGGAACAGGTTAGCAGAGACAAACACTTTTCTGAGTATATTTTTAATATAGGGTTGCTTGACTCTTAGAACCATAGTGATTTCTCACATACATACCTCTTCCCCTAATACAGAGCTAAAATCAACCAGGGAGTGGGAGAAACACCAAGTAGAATGTAATCAGTACAAAATGAAGCTGACTGTGAGACAAATACATGTTATAGTCACAATGAAGTGAATGAAGAATAAAATAACTAATCTGAATAACTTGAGAAAATAATTTTTTGACTGAATGCTGTGGGACTAAAGAGATGAACTGTACATGGTACTGTTATCTAGTTAGTGAATAGGTTTCTCATATGTATAGATTAGCAACTGTGGGGCTACTTTGTATGTCTACTATTAAATGAGTAAGTACATAGTAGATAATGAGAGCCAGGTTTCTCACTGTTGAAGAAAGAAGTCACAGATAAATAAAGGGGTTCCTAGAATGAACCTCATGGTCTTGGACTGGAATCAGAGGCATCAATATGCGCCCATGATTGTTAATATGTATGCAGATAGATAGACATAGAAATAAATAAGGTGTGTGGATGTGTGGGTTAGTATTGAATACATATATTTCCTATCTTTGTCCACTGAGAGGGCTTGAGAATAATGATACCCAGTAGCCACGAGCACAGTCAATGGCAAAATTTTGGTTTATAGATACCATTCTTCAATAAAAGGAACCAGAGCTCCTTGAAGCAGTGGTTGATTCTGGAGTTAGGGAAGAGAAAGTAAAAGATGAGACTGAAACATCTTGCAGTGCCAGAAAACAAGTGCTTTAAAAAAAATGAGAGCCAGGCTTGGTGGCTAAGCCTGTAATCCCGCACCTTTGGGAGGCTGAGGTGAGCGGATTGCCTGAGCCCGCGGGTTCGAGACCTGCCTGGGCAGCAAGACCTCACCTCTACAATAAATCAAAAAATCAGCCGGGCGTGGTAGCGCATGCCTGTAATTCCGGCTACTTGGAAGGCTGAGGCGGAAGGATCGCCGGAGCCAAGCAGGTTGAGGCTGCGGTGGCCGGGAGCAGCCACTGCACTCCAGTCTGGGCGACAGAGTGAGAATCCAACTCAAAAAAAAAAACAAACAAACAAAAAAAATGAGGGCATGTTCTAAGGACATAGGGGCTCGCAATATCCTAAAACGGCACATTTTGAACAATAAAATACATAATAATGTTGGATTACAATTCATAGACTACAATAAATATACTTTATTCTATACTGTTATAAATACTCCAAATAAATAAATACATGGCATGGGAGAAGGGACAACTCTTCCCTACAGAAAAATTCCAATTCACAAATGTAGAAGGTCTGAAGAAAGCACAAAATTATTACCAAGTAAACATAGTAGTAAGATCCACTAAGTAACAGGGTTGCTAAAATCATTGGGCAAAAGTTTGTGAATATTAGCACAGCCTCAAACTAGCTTCATTAGTTACAAAGGGAGTAACAGTAACTTTAGAGAGGAAAGACCTTGTCACTACCATTTTAGTCAGTGATCAAGACTAACCTAAGTGTTAAGGCATGATTCACTTACCCTTTGATATGTACTGAGAAAGACAAAACATTACTTATGTAGTATTCTTGCCCAAAAGGCATAAGGTTGGCAGCATAGGACAAATTTACACTGAGGAACATTCTACAAAATAACCGACCAGTCCTCTGTCAAGAACATGAAGGACAGAGTAGAAACGAGGAACTACCATAGATTATGTGGAGAAGAATAAGGAGGCAATGTGGGATCCTTGCTTAAATCCTGGAGCAGGCAAAAGGACATTAAGGGGACAACTGATGGGATTGGATAAGGTCTATAGTTTAGTTAATAGTATTGTTACAATGTTAACCTCCTAGTTTTGAAATTAAGTAGAGGATATTCACTTACTAGACTGGAAAAACACAGTAAAGGGTGTAAACTCTGAACTTTTAAAAATAACCTTTTTGTAAGTGTAAAATTATTTAAAAATGAAAAGTTAAAGCAATTTCTTTAACATTTTAATCCAGTCTCAGAAAGGAAAGCATATAGATATATGTTTAGTTGGTCATTTTTAAATGAAAAATATCCATTTACTTTTTAATTAAAATTGTTTTATTATGGTCAAACACACACCGTACAATGTACCATCTTAACCGTCTTAAAGGATACAGTTTAGTCGTGCCAAGCACACACAGACTGTTGAGAAACAGAGCGCCAGAGCCTCCTCATTTTGCAAAATGGAAGCTCCATATCCATTCAACAACCGCTTCCCCCAGCCCCCGCCCCCAGTCCCTGGCAAACCCCATTCTACTTTCTGCATCTACGATCTTGACTGCTTTAGATACCTCATATAAGTGGACTCATACGGTATCTGTTTTTGTGACTGACTTAGTTCACTTTGCATAACATCTTTATAATTATTCCACGTTGTGGCATGTGACATGGTCTTTTCCTTTTTAAGGCTGGATAATATCTTGTTGTATGTACATACCACGTTTTACTTAGCCATCTGTTAGTGTACACTACAGTTACTTCCACCTCGTGGTTACTGTGAATAGTGCTGCTGTGAATTTTTTTTTTTTTTTTTTGAGTGGGAGTCTCACTCCGTCGCCCAGGCTGGAGTGGGCTCAGGGGATCCTTTCACCTCAGCCTTCCAAGTAGCTAGAACTACAGGCACATGCTACCACGCCCAGCTCATTTTTTGATTTACTGTAGAAATGAGGTCTCGCCAAGTTGCCTGGGCCAGTCTCAAACCCCTGAGCTCAGGCAATCTTCTCGCCTCCGCCTTCCAAAGTGCTGGGATAACAGGCTTGAGCCACTGCACCCGGCTGCTATGAATATTGGTGTGCAAGTATCTCTTTGAGACCCTGCTTTCAATTCTTTTGGATACATACCTAGAAGAGGGATTGCTGGACCATATAATTTATGTTTACCTTTATTTTAATTTTTTATTGTGAAATGAATCATAGGCACAAAGAGTACATTATACATATATACACACACAAATATAAATGTGATTGTTAATTTTATGTGTCAGCTTGACTGGGCCACAAGATCCCAGATATCTGGTTAGACCTTATTCCTGGGTATGTCTGATTCATATTGGTGGATTGAGTAAAGAATATTATCCTCCCCAGTATGGGTGGGCATCGTTCAACCTGCTGAGGGCTGAGATGGAACAAAAAGGCAGAAAAGGGTTGAACATGGCCTTCCACTGGCCTTGGACTGACACACAAACCCCTGGCCCTTTGGGTTCTCGGGCCCTCAGACTTGCACCTCTGCCTTCTTGCCTTCAGCCGGCAGATGGCAGATCAAGGACTTCCCAGCCTTCGTGAGGAATTGTAAGCCAATTCCTTATTACTGCTCTCTCTTTTTCTACACACACACACACACACACACACACACACACACACACACACACACACACACAGATACATATACATATGTACGTGTATATCCATATACAAGGGGGCCCAAAAAACTCAGAATTTACTTATTTAACAAAGTGTATTTATTCTTACATGTTCAAACTTCAGTCACCTTCAAAGTACTCTCTGTTGGATACAATACACCTATCAAGATGCTCTTTTCACTGCTCAAAACAGTTTTTGAACTCATCGGTTTTGATACCTTTTGATGCTTCTGCCACTTTTTGTTTCACCTCTTCCACACTGGCAAAACGTTTCTCTTTGAGGAATTTTTTCACCCAGGGAAAGAGATAAAATCACTTGGGGGTGAGATCAGGTGAACAGGGAGGCAGGGGAATGAGGGTCATGCCCTTTTTGGTCAAAAACTGCTGAACACTCAGCGCAGTGTGGGCTGGTGCACTCATAAATCACCCATCATTGAAAGAGTCTCCAAAGAAATTTAACTGAAGCCGAACAGAGTCTCTCACAATGCTGGTTGGTGCGCTGACGTGATGGGTTCCTAGCACACTTTCCTCGTGGGGGAAGACTGTACTACAAGGGATACAAGCTCCAAAAAATAATTTCAGGTTTTTTTGGGGTCCCTCCTTGTGCACACACATACATATATATGGAGAGGTTTATTATATATATATGTAATAAATCTCTCACTATATGTGAGTGTATACACACACACACACACACACACACACATATACACATATGTATCTCTTATTGCTTCTGTCTCTCCAGAAAGGCTTGACTAATACAATAAAGTATGGATATAATTTAAAGAAAAATAATAAAGCAAACATTCATTTCTCACTATCAAGCTTAATTGATTTTGATTTTATCATCCATGCCTCCTACCAAAGTAACCACTGCTGTCAATGTTGTGTTAATCATTTCTCTCTTTTCGTTATGCTTTCATCATATGTATATTTTTTCCTGAATAATGTATTGCCTGATCTATTTAATGGTGAATGCCTGTGGCATTTAAGCTGGCTCAAGCTCTGCAAGACTATAATCAAGATATTTGGAGTGAAGCCATTTCAAGGCTCAACTGGGGGAGAATCTACTCAGTCACGTGGCTGCTGGCAGGAGTTAGGCCCTCAGTGGCTGTTGTCTGGTGACATCAGTTCTTGGCCACATGAGCAGTTGTGTGAGCAGGCCATGACGTGGCAGCTAGCTCCTCAGAGTGAGTGAAAGAGAAGAGCAAGAGCAAACCAGAAGGAACTCAGTGTCTTTTGGGTAACCAAATCTCAGAAGCGGCATGTCACTTTATTCCATTTGTTGGAAACAAGTCACTAGGACCAGCCCACACTTGGGAGGGAGGGTGCACAGGGCAGGAGCAAGTGGAAGTCACTGGGGATGATCTCAGAGACTGATCACCTCAAAAACCAACAACGGTAATGGCGAGGGCGAGAGAAAGAACAGGGCTGAAGTCAGGGAACAAGAATCAATTCCATCTTGGACATTTTGAGCATACAGCATCAGTACAGATTAGGTGGAGATGTCTATCTGGAAGTCAGATGCTGAGCCTGAGGCTCAGGTACCAGATTAGAACAAGTATTAGAGATGTAGGTATCGTTAGCCTGCCAGAAGCAGTTAAAGCCATAAGGATAGAAGCCAACAGCACTCAAAAGAAAATGTGCAGGCTGAAGTGGGAAGTACCAGTATTAAGACACATGCAAATAGAGGGAAGTCCACAAAAGAGACACAAACGACATGACCAGAGAGACAGAAGGAGAATCAAGAGTAAAAATCATAGAAACCAAGAATGAGATGGTTTCAAGAACAGGGGAAGGTTATCAGTGTCAGCACCCACAGGGAGGCTTGTTAAGATGATTATTGACAAGCATTCACTAAATTTAGCTGGGCGTGGTGGCTCATACCTGTAATCCCAGCACTTTGGGAGGCCAAGGTGGATCTTTTGAGCCCCAGAGTTTGAGACTGGCCTAGGCAACATGGCAAGACCTCTTCTCTACAAAGAACATCCACCCCACAAAAGAAGAATTCACTAAACTGGAAACGTGGAGGTCATGAGTGGCCCTGGCAGGACTGTTTTGGTGGCCTGGTAATGGAGGGCAGGTGTCTTGTTTGAGGACCGAATACGCATTGACGAAGTGGAGACACTGAATGAGTTTAGACGACCATTTTGAGAAGGCCAGAGGAAGATTTACACTGCCTCTGGTCTGAATATGGTGGTTATTTGAGAGTGATGAAGAATTCCCATTCAGGCAACCACCATTCAATAAAAAGGCTGCATTTTAAAACATTTACTGTTAACTCTCTATATGCAAAAGATTATTCTACATTTTTTGAGCACATATTTGTTCCTATGCTCCTTAAAAATGCTAAAATATTTCCACAGTTGCTGACCACATGAAATGCATTTCCATCACTAGTCTCATAAATATTCAGCGATTGTACCTTTTCCCAAACAGCCAGAGATTTATTCATTATATTGAATTACAATCTCGCCCTTCCTTTCTGCTCCTTTGTAAAGAGAAAGATAATATTTCGGCAGTTTTTGTAACGCCTCAGTCTTGAGGGAATGTAAATATAAGCATAATTGATTTTCTAAACTTTTTTTTCTGTTCTAGTGCTTTATGCATTATAGGTGGAATGACTGACAAATCAACCCCGATTGCTAATTAGAATGCAGAATATATTAAAAGCATAGCACATATATCCAGGTTGCTCTCAGTGCAAACCCTGGAAATGTGAAGTTTCTCAATGCTCGAATGCTTGTTGTCTAATTACCTGCTCTTTTGCTTTGACTCAGCCATTTAGGGATTACACTAGCTGTGTCTGGCAGGTCAAGGTGATTGCTGATTAAATGGTGGAATTCATTTTGGCCCACCTTGACTCATCTTTCCTTCTCTTTCCCCCTCTGAAGTAATATTCTCCCTCAAAAAATCATTTCTTCCCCTCACGTGTTGGCTGGATAATGAAGACTGGTGCCCTTGTCCCTGTTTGAAGCCCAAATTCTCAAGGTAATTTTACTTCAAGGATTGACGAAATAGAAATTCCATCCTTTCCTCTTTCTAACTCCTAGAATAAAGAGTTCTTTTTTTTTGTGACAGTGCCAGTAATGGCAAGGCAAGATCCCTGGGGTTCCCATTCTTCTGTACATCTCCTCAGCAATCAGCCAGTGGCCCTAAAAGGAGAGGCCATCTTTGCCTTTGTGTTTGAAATGAGAGTTCACTATTCACACTAGGAAATCTGTGGACACCTGCAGGCTGAAGAGTAAAAATTGATTTTCTTTCACCCTCCCACTAATCTGAATGTCACCTTAGAAACTTCCAAGATTTAATTGATCTGTAACAACTTCGAGGCAACCACAGCTCCCCGATTGAATGATTAAGAACATTAATGAGGTTGGGGCAGTGGCAACACTGAGAAGCTGGGATCTGCTTCTCCTTCTGGAACCTCACTGTTAAATGTTTTAATGGCACTTTATTCTTACAAGTGCTTTAATCTAATTTCTCTTTGTTTATTTGAAGTTGACTTGGAAGCATCACAGAAGACTGAACCACATGAAATTGCCAATATTGGTAGGTTTTTGAACCGTAAGGCTTCATAAGGTTCAGCTTAATATTAGCTACTGTCAGGGAAATGGAAGTTTGAAGCCTGTATAGATGAAATGAATTCTGAGTTCCTATCAAGGGTCTTTGTCCTTATAACTAATGGATTAACAAAGTCATCTATTTTTTTCATTAACACAACATTTGTTGCATATCCATCCTTCAGTGCTTGATTACCCAGTAGGCAGATCAGACATGCATGTAGGGACCCATAAAATAGGGCATTATATTTTCTGTAATTTAGTTCAAAATCATTCAGCATAGAAATTATGATACATATGTGTGTGTTTATTTAGCGTAACTTACCTCCAGGGGCAGCTTGCTAATATTTGAAGTACCCTAATCAGAAATACACACTCCAGGGGAGGGTAGTTAGCATTTGAAAGACCCTAATCAGGTAGCTACGGTAAATGTTTAACTCTCAGCCATATCAATTAGCACTAGAGGGGTTATTAACTAGCCTGAGGGATGCTAGTAATAATTTTAAATTAGTGAAACAAGTACTATTCAAGATAAGTATATTGGCTAGAAATAGGGCACAGGCACCATTGCTCTTGCATGAACGGAGAAAAAGAATCCAGGGTGCTCTTGACCCAGGGCTCTGATTCCCATTAGAAAGTTAGCTGAACTCTATTACAAGGATATGGTTGCATCTGCCGTGAGTGGGTCTTGCATGAAAAGTGCAAGGGGACTTTATGGAGCTTATAATACTGAATATATAATTGTATGTGATTGGGTTTGTTTTCAGGAAAAACAACATGATGACATTAGTGTAGAAGATGCACTGGGGTGTTTGGGAACCGGAGAGAGAGTGAGGAGTATGAGACTCGTTAGGAGGCTCTGATAGTTTTATCACAAGAAGCCCTGAACTAAGGTTATGGCAGTGTGAATGGATGGAGTAGAGAGGGTAGATTGGAAAGATTTATACGGGAAAAAGGAAATGGAGTTGATAAATAATCGGATATGGGAGGAGGGCTTGTGGTGAAGAGGAAGCCACGGAGACCGCTCCTAGGGTGTCTGATGTTTGTGGTGCCATGAACCAAAGGTAAGGAAGAGGTTGGGTCCCCGTGGAGAGTAAGCTGCTCTTGAATAAATGAATGCAAGATGTCTGTGGGGAATCCAGGTGGAGTAGTTCCTTGGGTAAATTATATCATATGTGTACATGTGCACAGATTTGCTATCTGGGGTATAGGGGGAGACCTGGACTGGAGATAGGTAGTTACGCACCCAACAAACATGGATTAGTCATCTCCTATGCTCCAGACCAAGATGGGTAGGATCCTGGCCCTTATTGTGATTTCAGTATTTGGCAGACACCAAATAATGAGGGTGTTTGGGAGAGCAGAGAGTTAAAAGTGCAGAAGCAGGATTCTGTGGATGGTTCATACTTAAGAAGCCGGAGGGAAAAGAATGAATGACACAGTGAAGTATGAATGAAAATGGGAAGGGTTGACCAAAGAAATTGGAGGAAAATCAGAAGAGAATGATAACAAGGAAGTCAAGGGATATCAAAATTTCAAAGAGAGAATGGTGAATGGTATCAAATATTGCAGAGATCAACTGAAAAAGAAGTTACATATATTCGATATGACTCTTGGGATGTGCATGAATGAGACAATTTTCTTGTAGTCGGTTGAAGGCTGAGGACTAAGGAGAGAATGAGAAGTAATCGAATAGAAAAGAATCTGTAAAAAGCTTGACTTGAGAGGAACAGCAGAAATTATTGGGCAGGGGTTTTTGCAGAGACAGATTTGGTCAGAGTTCTGCTTCTTGTTCTGTACGTTACCGGGGCAGGACTCCATGAAAGTGACTTTCCAGAAAATGAAGCAGGGGACCAGAGTTGAAACATGAAATGCTAAAGTCGGAAGGAGATATTAAAATGCATTATTAATTTTAAACGTGTTCATTTTAAAGAAAACAAATGCCCTGGTAGCTATATCTTTTAGAATGCAACTTGAGAATGTTGGCTTCTCTGACACAGCCCTAATATGTGAGCATCAAGCAGACAGAGGCACCTGTGAGCATGCTTTCTGTGGGGTGGAAAGGTGCCATGACCGGAGAGGCCTTTCATCTCTGCCGGAGCTCTGACAGGCCAGGGTATATGGGACATGGTTCCAGGAATGACATTCCATTACAAGTGAGTCAGCATTTCTGGGACTGTCACAGTTTTACTGTAAGGATTATCTTATCTTTCTGAACAATTACTTTCAGGAAATAGGATAGGAAAAAAATTCAAAACTCTGACTTCTCCAAATTTACTCTTTATTTTTCAAATTCTCTGTATAATTGTTCTTAGTTAGGAATTGTTTTCCTAGAAAGTATGGGTGGTGCCCACTGGCAATTAAAAGTAGCCACATCCAGCTCCAGGACCAAAGGGAAAACACTCTTTAGTCTAGATCCCAAAACAACTTTGGCGGTCACATGGGCTTGGGCATAAGTTTCAACTCTTTAATTCAGTAGCAACCTTGGACAAGTTACTTAGCCTCTCTGAGACTCAGTTTCTACAGCTAGCTATGTAATCAGAGATAATAAAAACAACTTTACAAGAATGTTGTGAAGTAATATATATGAAGTGTTTTGGAAGAAGTAGTTTGTTCAGCAACCAGAGGTTGTTTTTTTTTTTTTTTTTTGTATAATCATTTTTTGACTTGATTAGTTAAGT
The DNA here is from genome assembly GCF_000164805.1 of Carlito syrichta. Taxonomy (NCBI): domain Eukaryota; kingdom Metazoa; phylum Chordata; class Mammalia; order Primates; family Tarsiidae; genus Carlito; species Carlito syrichta. Next base: position 564,685 of record NW_007260133.1, on the reverse strand, counting down.
TTGAATGACATTTGCTCAGCATCTATGATGAGCTCTGTCCATATACATTCCAAAAAAATAAGAAATAGCCAGTATAAATGGTGGTAAGTAATTCTTCTTCATTTACATCAACAGGTCAAGAAAGAATGGAATAAAATTGATGCAGGAGGGGTTTAAATTAAAGTGTGGTGGAATATAATTTCAAACCTCAGTGAAATGGCATCATGCCATTATAAAGGGAGTCCATAAGAAACCATTAATGGAGATTTTAAAGGAAAAGGATAGTAATTGTTATTTTGAGATGATTTAATTGCTTGAAAGTGATGATGTCATTCCCATGGTTTCATGGTATCTTCATTATTTTAGACTCTAGGAAAGATCTAGCCTACTTGCACATTTTGACAACTGGACAAATGTCAAACAAGATGAAAATTGTGGCAGATTGAAAAATATGTGTATCTATCTATCTATCTATGATCATTTAGTTCTTTTGATACAAAGATATAGTGTCACATAGATAAGCTTTTCACAAAACAGTCACAAGATTTATAAAAACCCATTTTGACGGGCGCTTTGCAATGTGAAGAGCATCCTCTTTAGAACTCATTGCTGTATCACTGGGAAGACATCCCAAACTTACAATTGACTGGCTCTTTGTGCATGGGGGTCTGAGCCTGTGATCTTCCTGCCACAAACGTTTGGTGATGGACTCTTGACTAGCACCTCTGAAGGCACAATCCTTGACATAATGAGGTGCTCAAGAAAACTTTGTTGAATTAATGAATAAATTCCTATAACCCAATGACCACTTAGGAGTTTGCTGTCAATCTTTAAAGCTGGTCTGCTGCTAGATTTGGGAAACAGCTTAAGATTCCATTTATTTTACAGAGGGAACATTGGGCTTCTGCACTCTTTATATGAGTGATTGTGTTTCAGTCAGAGAGTGCTTGGTGCAGAGCAGAAGAGGAGAAGTGGAAAATGATGACGGACATGGAAAAAGGAGCTTCCTTCAGCTCAGCTTGCTTGGATTGCTACTGTTCAGAATGCACGAGAATTTGGGCTTTTATAATGCACAAGTGATAAGACCTCAACCCTACAGTATACTAATAGGAGAAGTTGCTTCTATCAGCAACAGCATTTGAGTATTGCTAATTTCCTTAGGAATGAAGAGAAACTCACCTGTTTTTGTTTGTGTGTGTGTGTGTGTGTTGTAGTCTCACTCTGTCGCCCAGGCTGAAATGCAGTGGCACACTCACGGCCACCCCAGTGTCGACCTGCTGGGATCTGGCAATCCTTCCACTTCAGCCTTCCAAGTAGACAGAACTACAAGCACATGCTACCACACCCGGCTAATTTTTGATTTATTGTAGAAACAAGCCTCGCCAAGTTGCCAGGGCTGGTCTCGAACAGGTAGGCTCAGGCAATCCACTCGCCTTGGCCACCTGAAGTGCTAGGATCACAGGCTGAGTTGCTGTGCCCAGCCAAGTCACCTATTTTTAAATGCAAGACTTTAGTCTATGTTCCCTGCTTTTACTAATAATTCAAAGGTGCGTTAACACCAGAGACAAGATCACCATCTTTAGACTTTGTGTATCCAGGAGAAATCATGACAGCTCTTCTCACACAGGATGCCTGTTGTCATCCCAGACCTCCTTCTCATCTCAACGTGACCCACTACTGATAAAGAGAAAACAGGGGAAAGCATTTAAATCCTCCCTAAATTGATGCAGCTTAGCAGGCTCAGCTTTGAAGTCCTGAGTCCCGAGGGCCTGGTTTTCCCATTCTAGATGGAATAATACTTCTGTTCATTCCTCCAAAGTAGGCAATTCATTCCAGGTAGTGCTGGAGAGAAGGTGAAGACAGGTTGCTTTAGTTTTGAGTCTTTAAAAGACTATGGTCTCCTTCACCCATGGAATCTTTAAGTATTTTAGTGCACAGAAGGTAGAAATAGCAGTACTGGTAATAATGATGGTTATGATAATAATAAACCCATTATAGTCTTGAACTTGGAAGTTACTCGTCTACCAAAACCTCAGGATTTTTTTTAAAGAGTGACTCTTCTACACATTATCCTTCCTAAAAGTGAAAGAAGACTCACTTCACTGAGTAAATTCAACTCAGTGAGCATTTATTGAATGTTCAGTGTGTGCTCGATGCCATTGTAGGCGTTTTGGTTGAGAGATTGTAAAGATGATTCTAGATTGTGGTCTTTGTTTTTGAGCTGTAAATCTAAATGCGGAGGGAGGCATGTGAAGGAGTTTGGTAGCTCTCAGTGGGCCCTATCGAATTGCTGCCATTTCTCCCGCCCCCTTGTCTGCCTCTTTACTTCCCTTCAACTGCCATTTACCAAGTGCCTATTTTGTGTCAGGCAGAGGCTAAGTCCTAGGGGCATGGGCATAAGTAAAACACTAGGCATGTCTCCAGAAGTTCACAATCTGTTAGGGGAGCCCCTCACTTGAAAGTGGCAAGAGGCCTAGGTGCCAGTGCTTGTGAGAAAGATACATGTGGCCTGGAGCCTCAGAAACTTCAGCCTCCACATTCTTCCTCTGACTCCCTTCCCAGACACTTCCAGTGAGGAGAAAAATGACCTCAGAGGATACCTTCCCAAGGTTCTTGGTAAGTCGTCTGGATTTTTGGCCTCCCTTTCTTTGTTTTACTTAATCATGGTTACGGACCAAATCGTGCTTCTTTCCACCCCCCAAATTCACATGTTAAAGTCTTAATTCCCAGTCCCTCAGAATGTGACTGTATTTGGAGACAGGGTCTTTAAAGAGGTAATGAAAGTCAAGTGAGGTCATAGAAGTGAGCCCTAATCCAGTATGACTTGTGTCCTTATAAGAGGAAGAAACATCAGGGACACACACAGAGGGAAGACCATGTGAGGACACGGTGAGAAGGCAGTCATCTGTAAGCCAAGGAGAGAGACCTCAGAAGGAACCGATCCTGCCAAAATCTTGATCCTCAGAAGGAACTGATCCTTGCCAAGCTCTCAGCCTCCAAAATTGTGGGAAAATAAATTTCTGGTGTTTGCACTAGTCACTCCTGGTATGTTGTGACCCGCCCTATATAGCAGCCCTGGCTAACGAAGACAGTGGCTTATTCATGGACTAAACTGCACAGGTGAGAGCAGCTGAACTTTTCTACTCCATCTTTTTGAGGAAGCTCTGAGATTGGAAAGCTGAGGCAGTGAACGGCTGGAAATGGTTTAGTTTTTCCAGACTTGGGAAATGGAGCACTGTGGAGTCATCTTGGACAGTTTGGCTCCTGAAGGACTTGCATAAGATTGATACCAAGATTCAGGCACTTTATAGGTCAACCCAGCTGATAAAATGTTATTTAGAGATTTGGGGAGTGTAAGAGTTGAAGTAAATCACTTGTGGGTGGGATGTGAGATGTTTATATGTGAACAACATGGCAGTGACACACCACTTCTTACTAAATGATGTTCAAATTTGGTAACCTAGATTTTGAGTTATGCTGTGGTTTGACCTCAGATGACATTTCCAGCTTGATTTCTTACTGCTCTAATTGACTGTCTGCATTTTGGATGAACCAAACTGCCCCCGACTTCATTTCCTCACCTCAGTGCTTTTGCTCATGCTAGAGAGAAGTCTCTTGGAGGGTGACTTTCTCTTCATGAATCTCCAACTTTCTATTTTTCCAAATCTGATCTATCCCTCATGACCCCTACTCTACTTCCATGAAATCCTAACTTTTCCCCAGCACAAAGCCATCTCCCTTTCTTCTGAAAATCTATTACACCTAACTTGAATCTCTGTCAAGCTTGCATGATAGTTTTCATGTCTTCTCTCTTAATGGGCCCTATGCACATCAAAGACAGGGCCACGTCCTGACCATTTTTGTATCCCTTACCATGCCTTGCACACAATAGAATCTCAAGAAATATTTGGTCAATAGATGCATATACCATAAACAGAAATTTCTGGATTTTGGATATTTTTAGCTGTTATTTTATTCTCAGTGTTTCAGTGGAACTCATCTACCTCCTACATCTGATTCTGATCTTATGGTGTCTTCTTACATCAATTCCTGGTCACTCAGGCGTTCAGAGTTATCTTTGACAGTGTCTTCTTCTTGCCTCCATATCTAGTTAGTTTCCTCATCTTGTTAAGTTGTTTTTTTTTTTTTAATGGACTCTGTCTTTATCTAGACTCCAATTGTCTGAGATTTTCCAATAGCCTGATCATCCTGACTATAGACTTCTCCTCTCTAGTCTTCCTTCCCACCTCTTGACAAAGCCACATTCATGTTTCTAACATGGAATATTAATCACAGCCAATATTTACTGAGCAGTTCTGAAGCACTGTGCTTACATATTGCATCTCATTTTACCTTTCAAACAAATCTAGGAGGTAGTGTTATAGATTGAATACTTATGTTCTTCCTGGCCCAATTCATATGGTAAGACCCTAACCCCAAATATGACTGTATTGGATGATAAAACCTTTGCAGAAGTAATCAAGGTCAAATGAGGTCACAAGGGTGGGTCCTTGATCTGACAGGATTAGTGTCCTTATAAAAAGAGACACCAGAGACCTGGATTTCAGGAAAGGCCTTGTAAGGATGCAGTAAGAAGGCAGTCACCTGCAGGTCAGGAAGAGAGCCCTCAATAGAAACTGACTACGCTGGCACCTTGATCTTGGAATTCTAGCCTCCTAAGTCTATCTGAGAAAACTGTAGTTAAATATCCAGTCCATCCTATTTGCTTGTGGCAGCCTGAGCAGACGATACAAGTAGGCTATGTTATTATTTTGTTTTATGAATGATGATCATGAAGTTCAGAGAAGTTAAATGCTCAAACTCTCTCACGACTTGTAGATTGCAGAGCTAGAGTTTTAATTCACGCCTGCCCAATCCTAGATACCTCTTTTTAACCACCATGCTTATATTCCTCATGCTTTCACATTCCTGCTCCCAAAGGTGTGCTGGAAAAATTGGCTTTCTGAAAAAAATAAAAAAGAAAAAAGAAAGAGAAAAAAGAAGAAGGCCTGACTTGAAGTGCTTGCCAATTTCTTTTTTTTAATTAAAAAAATTTTTTAACAACTTTGCTGAGATATAGCTTACATACCATAAAATTCATCAATTTTAATTTTTTTGGAAATGATTCCACAGGTATTTATTGAGCCTCTAATATATGCCAGACAATTGTTTCTATGGCAGAAACACAATGGTGAGAATGACAACTTATATATTCTAAATATGGCTACAACAATAGCTCCCATTATGTTCTTCTTAAAACATGACTTTGATGTTCTTCTTATAGAGAGGTGGATCTATGTTTCCTCTCTCTGAGCCTGGACAACTTGTGACTATGGTGAAAGTGAGGCTATATAACTTGTGCAGGTAGATTATAAACAGTGCTATTGCTTCTGCTTGAAGCTCTCAGACAACTTACTCTTGGAATCAAGTAATCCCATGGAGAGGCCCAAGTAGGGTGGGACTGACAGCTAGCCTCCATTTGCCAGCCTCATGCACGAGTTATCTTAAGGTGGAGCCTCGAGTCTAATTCAGGTCTAGCCATCCCAGCTGACACCACACTGAGCAGTAATAAACTTTCCCCACGGAGACTACCTACGTTATCAACCTGTGAGCAAAATAAGTGATGGTTGTTGTCAGACTCTGTGTTTTGGGATGGTTTGTTTACACAGCTAAGTGGAACATGGAGAAATCAACCAGATTTGCCTCCTCCTAAAACTTACAGTGAATAGTGAATGAAATTTAATGAGCAATTATATTAAAATGTGGAAATTGTTCTAACAACAGAAATATGTTTATGCACAGGGATATTTAGAGAAGGGGGAATGGACTGTAGTGTTCAACAACAGTTTCCCTGAAGAAGTAACAACTGTGGCGGCACTTGTCAGATGAATGGGGAGAAATAGAAGCTGCATATTTTAGAGACAGAAAGACAATATGTCTTGCTCATAGCTGGTGTGGTAATGGGGGTGGGAAGCATAGGAGAAAGAAAACAGGGAGAAAAGAAATATGCAAAAACCAAATGAAATTAGATTGTTGAGCAGTTTGGGCTTTATTCTAAAAGAGATGGTGAGCCAAAGAAATTTTTGGCTCATGACTCAGGTTTGCATTTTAAAAAATTAAGGTCAGGCGTGGTGTCTTATGTCTGCAATCCTGGCACTTTGGGAGGTTGAGGTGGGAGGGTTTCTTGAACCCGGGAGTTTGAGACCAGACTGGGCAACATAACAAAACCTCATCTCTACCAGAAAAAAAAATATAGTTGGGTGTGGTAAAAATCCATCAGTTTTAAAGTGTACAAATCAATGCTTTTTAGTAAGTTAGCCGAATTGTGCACACATTACCACAATACAGTTTTCAAACCTTTCCTTGTCTAAGTGAGGTCTCTCATGCTCATGTACCACTAGTCCTCATTCTCAGCCCTAGACCTGGGTCACCAGTAATCTGATTCTTTATTTGTCTTCTCTGGACATTCCATATCAATGGCATTACACCTTATGTGGTCTTTTGTGTTTGAATTCTTTCACTTAGCATAGTGCTTTTCAGATTTCTTCACGTTGTAGTCTGTGTCAACATTTCATTCCTTTGTATTGTTGAATAGTATTCCATAGTATGGGTTTAACATGTTGTTTACTCATTTGCCAGTCAAGAGGCATTTAGGTTGTTTCTATTTTTGGGCTATTATAAATAATATTGCTATGAAAGTTTGCATGCAAATCTCTGTACAGACAAATCTTCATTTCTTTTGGGCATAGACTGAAGAGTGGAATTATGAGTCATATGGTACATTTATGTTTAACATATATGTATTTTAATTAAAACATTTTTATTTTCGATATGGGGGTATAAGTGCATGTTTATTACATGGGCATATTGCATACTGGTAGGGATTGGGCTTCAGGTGTCCCCAGTCCTCACATAGTGAACTTTGTATGCAATAGGCAGCTTCTGAGACCTTACCCCCATCCTCCCCTTTTAGTGTCCTCAGGGTCTATTATTTCCATCTTTATGTCCACGTAGCTCCCACATATGAGTGAAAACATGCAGTGTTTTGTTTCCTGTTTCTGAGATAGTTCACTTATGGTGATGTTCTCCAATTCTCTCATGTTGCTTCATAGTATTCCACAGAGTATACACACTGCGTTTTCTTTCTCAGTCATTGATTGGCATTTAGTTTGGTTCCATGACTTTGCCATTGTGAGCAGTGCGGCAATAAACATATGAGTGCTGGTATCTTGTTAGTATAATGATTTGTTTTCCTTTGGGTAGATACTAAGTAGTGGGAATGCTGGGTCAAAAGATAGTTCTATTCTTATTTCTTTGAGAAATTCCATAGTGTTTTCCATAAAGGTTGAGCATAGAGGCTTACAGTCTCACCAACAGTGTATGAGTGATCCCTTTTCTCTGCATCTATGCCAACATCTGTTCTTTGACTTTCTAGAGATAGTCATTCTCACTGGTAAAAGATGGTATCTCATTGTGATTTTAATTTGAATTTCTTTGATGATTGGTGATGCTGAACATCTTTTTCAGATGTTTTTGACTGCCTGTATTTCTTCTTTGGAGAAGTGTCTATTCATGTGGTTTTGATAGGTTGTTTGTGTTTTGCATGGTGTTTTGTGTTCCCTGTAGATTCTGGATATTTGTCCTTTGTCTGAGATATAATTTGCAAATATTTTCTCCCATTCCACAAGTTTTCTGTTCACTTTGTTTATTATTTATTTGGTTGTACAGCAGCTTTTTAGTTTAATTAAGTCCTATTTGTCTATTTTTGTTTTTGTTGCATTTACTTTGGGGGTCTTTGTCATAAACTCTTTGCCTAGGCCAATGTTCAGGAGAGTTTTTCCTAAGTTTTCTTCTAGGATTTTGATAGATTCAGTCTTACATTTAAGTCTTTCATTCATCTTGAATTAATGTTTGTACATGGTGATAAGTAGGGGTCCAGTTTCATTCTTCTGCATGTGGCTAGCCAATTTTCTTAGCACCATTTATTGAATTAGGGTGTCTTTCTCCATTGTTTATTTTTGTCAGCTTTGTCAAGAATCAGCTGATTGTAGGTATGTGGCTTTATTGCTGGGTTCTCCATTCGATTCCACTGATCTATGTGTCTATTTTTGTACGGGTACCATGCTGTTTTAGTTACCATAGCCCTGTAGCGTAATTTGAAGTCAGACAGTGTGATGCCTCTATACTAACTCTTTTTACTTAGGATTGCTTTGACTGTGTTTGCCAATTTCTATGGTGTAAACACTCCCACATTCCAAGTTATCCGTGGTTTAACAAACAGCTCATATTTTAAACTACCAATGGTTTAACAACTAGTTCTGAATATTTAATAGCTGGCTCTTGCAGGCCAGTACAAGATGCCTCTTGTACACCACTGGTTGCTCCCTTGCTTCAGGGTCTCTTGAGGAAAGGAAGAGTCTATTAAGAGTAAAATCTCGCTGGGTGCAGTGGCTCATGCCTGCAATCCCAGCACTTTGGGTGGCGGAGGCTACAGGACTGCCTAAGCCCAGGGCTTTGAGACTAGCAGGGCAACTTGGTGAGACCTTGTTTCTACAATAAATCAAAAAATTAGCTGGATGTGGTGGTGCACGCCTGTGTTCCAGCTACTTGGAAGGCTGAAGTAGAAGGATTACCTGAGCCCAGCAGGTTGAGGTTGCAGTGACCATGAGCATGCCACCACATTCCAGCCTGGGCAACAGAGTGAGACTCTGATTAAAAAAAAAGAGCAAAAACTCCATGAAGACAGGAACTATGCTTGTCATCTTAGTGTGTTAGGTCTTTTAGAAGTATTTATTGACCATTATTAGTTACTTAGGAGATTTTATGTCTATTATTTCAATTAAATGATTGTCTGTGGAGGTAGGTATTATCTTCAACTTATAGATTATAAAAAGAAGATTAAGTAGAGTAACTTGCCATTTTGTCATTATTATCCTGGAAATTTTGCCTCCCTGTAGTGTTAATAAACTGAGCTTTTAGGAAGGACTCGGTAAATACTTGATGGATGATTGTTGGCTTCATCCTGAGAATTCTGACTCCCAAGTCTGTAATAATCTTACATCTTAAATCTTATTTTATATAGATGATCTGTGTGTGTGTGTGTGTGTTTGTGATGAGGCTATATGAGGGGAGCCCCCAAAAAAAACAACCCACAAAAAAACTGGAATTTATTGATAAACAATTGTGTACTTATTCTTACATGCTTAAACTTCAGTCTCTTTCAAAGTAATCTCTGTTTGATGCAATACACCTATCAAGTTGCTTTTTCTACTGCTCAAAACAGTTTCTGAATTGTCCATTTTAATGCTTTTTAGTGCTTCTGACATTTTAGTTTCTTCTCTTCCACACAGGCAAAACGTTTTTCTTTGAGGATTCCTTTCATCCTAGGAAACCAAAAAAGTCACTCAGAGCGAGATGGGTGAACAGGGAGGGTGGGGCACTGGGGTCATACCTGCTGTGGCTCAAAACTGCGGAACACTCAGCATGGTGTGGGCAGGTGTGTGGTCATGGTGGAAAAACTAGCCACCCATTTGACGCAATTTGGGACGTTTCTTCCACAAATCACCACACAACCTTCTCAAAACTTCCAGATAAAAACGCTGGTTGATCATTTGACCCTGAGGAACAAATTCCAAGTATACTACAAGAGGCCCGCCCTTCAAAAGATAATTCCGGTCGGTTTTTTTTGGGTTCCCCTTGTAAGTTTGTGTGCATGTGCCCAGAGTAAAAGTGGTAAGAAGAGAAAAAAATAATAGTGGTTTTCTTAAATCCAGTCAGAAATATTACATTTAGAAACAAAAAGCAAGAGATGCTTTTCTGCTCCACTGTGAGGATTAGGCACATGTGCTTCAATGCCTGAGAGGAGCCAAATCCAGGGCCAACCTCCTTTTGAGGAGAGAATAAAAGATACTGTTAATTGGAGCAACATTTAGTGCTACTCTGTGGATTTGCCTGGCATCTTCTCTCTCAGCCTGAGACAAATCTCTGTGCCAACATGGGGGATTTGGAGAGGAGACATCCAAGCCTGATTACTTTATAGGCCTGCATGAGAGTGTGTATCTCCTGGACTCAGAACCAGGGCTGGAACAAGAAGCGATGGGCCCCACACCAGCTCCACAAGGAACAGATCAAGTCCAAGGGTACACACGGAGTGGGAAGTCTGCTGCAGGAGGTAACTACTTCACATGCATTATATTTAAAATACCATGTGGCTCTCTTGAATCTATTTCATAAATGGAAGTTTGTTAAAGGCCCAGGGATAAAGTGGGTGAATATTTATATTTAGTGATATCTCAAATTCAGTCATGCCTTTTTTTTTTTTTGAGTTGGAGTCTCACTCCATCACCCAGGCTGAAGTGCAGTGGCATACTCACAGCCACCCCAGTGTCGACTTGCTTCCAAGTAGCCGGAACTACAGGCATGTGCTACAATGTTTGGCTAAAGTTTTGCCTTATTGTAGAGATAAGGTCTCACTAAATTGCCCAGGCTGTTCTCGAACTGTGGGCTCAGGGAATCCGCACATTTTGGTCTCCCAAAGTGCTGGGATTACAGGCTTGAACTACTGCACCTGGCCCATAATGTCTTCTTAAGTGTGCTGCCTCCTCAAGATACTTTTCTGTGATTTGACTGGAAATTTGAATATGAAATGAGCATACCTATGATCGATGGCATGTGAGTGTTACCTCCTACAGTAATGTAGCACATAATCTGTAAACCACATGCTGTGGCCCTACAGAGATTATCTAGCATGTAAAAATATGACCATGTAGAAAACGGAGCAGTTAACAGGTAGAAACACAAATTTAGTCAAATTAAAAATGGGATTCTTATCCAGAATCTGTAATGAGATGTAACATTTATATAATCTCCATCATATTCTGAGTGGCATGAAAATGTTAACTTTAATGCACTCATCTGGAGATTATCATGTCAATATTAAATGGATTGAAGTGAAGGAGAAGGGCAAATGCCTGTTCCAACACTGCTGAGTGCATGGCACAGCTAAGGGTTAAATGTAACTTATTCCAATTCATATTTGGAAGGACTTTCTCTTTCTCATCTTCCCCTGGCCACCTAGATGAAAGGCTGAACATACAACAGATCTGAAGAAGGTTTAGGTAAATTCATCGATGACAGACTCATCATGGCATCCAAGGGAGATAAGGATGCCAGGGGAGCATCCCTGATACAGCATCTCTGACTATTATATGTAGTGGCTGCAACCAAGGATGGTTCTGAGGGTGCCACTGGCAGAGTTGGAGAGCCAGGTCTGGGGCTGGTGTGTGTGTTTCCCATCACTCCGGGCCACTCTGAAATTCTCACAAATAATGGTCTCCCTCCCTCCCTCCTTCCCTCCTTCCCTCCCTCTCACCTTCTTGCCTTCCTTCCTTAACCTTATAATCTCCTGCAGACACAGTCTATTGCTGCAAAAGAGCAAACAGAACCAGAATGGAACGCAAACAGGATGGAGACAAACAGAACTAGACTGGAATGTTCAACGCAAAGCCTCTTCTAGTCTATTTCTTGGAACATCTATGATGATCCTCGCTCTTACTTATTGACAGGTGAAAGGAGAAAGTGAAGACTTACTCAAATCCCAGTTTCAATTTCAGCTTCCAGATTTTTTCTTCCTTTATTGATTGATTGTTTTATTAAGTCATTCATTTGCCATCAGTAGCAAACAGTTTTTGTATATTAAATATTTGACTAGAGTCTCCAAAGATGAATAAGTGATGGTTTCCATTCTCATAGTTATACACTACTAATGAAGATGTTCACAGGCAAATAAAGACGATAATAACAACAGCTAACATGACTATGTCAGGCACTTAAATAATTACATGTATATAGTTATTAGTCCTGCTCACAATAATTCTGTGGAATAAGTATGATGATTTCCTTTTTATAGACTCAGAAACTGAAGCATAGCGAGGGGAAGTGACTTTCTCATTCTAAAGCTCATAAGTGAGGAAGAGGAAAAACATAATACTCCAAGACAAGGGAAAAAGCGAAGAGGCCTACGAGAGGGGCACATTCTGAACTAGGACTCCCGGCGTGAGCGACGAGCTGGGCTTCACCACAATCTGCGCTGGGGCTTGAAGGATGGGCAGAACTTGACCGGTGGCAAACAAGCCTCCAAGGGGAGGACACTTGTCATAGGTATTGGTTGCTTTTGGCCATGCAGCCTCTACTATTCACTGATACTCAACACTCTCTTGCTTGGGGGGACATGCTCGGCTTCCACTGGCAAAGAGTCAAAATTATCTACAAAGGTGCTCTGATTTTCTGGTGCCAAAGCCAGGGCAATTGGGTATTCTAGGGAACTAGAATCTGAGCAGAGTGGCAAAAAAAAAAGCATTTGCCTCATTTCTTTACTTTGACCATCCCTGTAGAGGTTGTCCAATAGTCCCTGCTACTTTGAGACCCTTCTCCCTGAACTACTGTGGGTCCTGTCTTTCTGAGCCTGCTCTTCCATTTCCGAGAACTTCCACACATCCTTCTAGCATATCTCCTCTTCCTTAAGGCAGCCAGGTCCTTTTTTGTGGCTTGCAAGACTGTTTTGTTCAGTAGCAGTCAGTCGCAGAGCCACATGTTGGGTTCACTGCCAGTTGCTGAACTGTCTAGATTGTCAGCTGTGCAGAATGCATGAAGGAGGGAAGCGGGAAATATGTCTGGAAAGGTACCTTGGGGTCAGACTGCATGAGGTCAAAAGCCAAATTAAGGAGATCGAGATTCACTTGGTGAAAAATGGAGAACTACTGATGCTGAGTGATATGATTGTAATCTCTGCTTCAAGATTCATCTGGCGGCAATGTGGTTAAGAACACTGGAGAATGTGGATACTGGACATAGAAAGACCAGTTGGGAAGCTATTGTAACAATCCAGGCAGGTAGTCACGAAGTCTTGGATTCATGGTACAGAAATAGCATTGAAAAAGTGTGGGTAAAGGATTTCTTGTTCTTCTGGACGGGAGCAAAAAAAGAGAACGCTGATTTGTAACAGAGCCGATGGGAACACATCCCATGGCTACATTGAGTTGAGGAATTCTGCTATACTGCACCTTAAGCACCCCGGAGAAGGAGGTTTGGGCTCATAAAGAGGAATGCAGCAGCTCAGTTTGGAAACCAGCTCAGTTGGATTTGCAGCAAATTAATATCTTGAGTTGTTGAGGCTGCAGCTCTGACCACTCCCTTGACAAATCATTTTTGGTTGAGACAGCAGTCAAGAGAAGTTCCCATTTGGAAGATTTGGTATCTCTGTGGTTTTTTCTCCTGAAAAAATTAAAATACAAGCCCCACTTTTTTAGTGGTTCATAAAAAGTTGCAAAAGGGAAAACATGATTGAGCAATAAAAGGTGTGTTTATGTGTATTCATAAGATATGGGCTGGAGGCCAACTCCCATAAGTGAGTCAGGCTTGGACGTCTGTACTGAACAGTTGCAAGAACCCTGGAGGCTCCTATTTCAAATGTAATGAAGGCAGCTTCTGCAGCCCTTCCAGGCTACCTAGCTTGCCACAGACTGAATTGGGAAGCCTGCCCCTTTAAATGTTGTCAGCAAAATTGTAATATAGGAAAAATGGTCTGGAATCCAATTCTTTCTTTTCTCCTCCCTGGCTTGGCCAGCCCCCGTGTGTCTCCGTGGGTTCCCCTGTGTTTCCAGTCAGTATCATGGGCTCTTAGCCTACTGCATTTGCGGCATCCACTGCTTATCAGATTTGGGGACACCATGTTTCAACGGACATTTTTCGTGCAGGCACCATAGCATTGTAAAAAGGAGGTCCTTGATGTACACAGACAAGACTTACTTACCGAAAGCAGGGATGGTGCCCTAGTCAACATCTGAGTTATTACTTTCCCAGTTCTCAGAGCCCAGGAGGGAAGAGGGAAGGACATTTTTGGGGAATTAGGTGGGAAAACCTCCCCCAGAAAACCACACCACAGAGGAAATTGCTCATTCTACCCAAGAACAAGACTAGCTTTGCTTTTTAACACCCAAGGAAACATACCGGGGCCTCAGAGGCCAAGGATTTTGCCTTGTAATCACTTGACTCCTCTTAGTCCTCATCATGTAGAAATGTTCTGGTCAAACAGGACTTAAGGCCTTCTTGAAGGGAAAACTTGCAGGAAGAAAATGCCTCAAATATTGAGCTTTTCTTCCTTTGGTGAAGTCTTAGAAAGTCAAATGCCTTGATTTTGTATTGCTTCTGTAACAATTTCGATAAACTTAAAACAATATACACTTATTATCCTACAGTTCTGAAGATTAGAACTGGGCTAAAAGCAGGGAACTGGCAGGGCTGCATCCTCTCTGGAGGCTTTCTGGCCTTGTTCAGCTTCTTGAGGCCACTTGCATGGCTTGGCTTGTGGACTGCTTTCCTCTGGAAAACCAGCAAGGCTGCTAGAGTCTTTCTCACATAGCATCACTCTCACGCTGGCTCTTCTTCTGTTTATTGCTTCCACTTCTATGAACCTTTGTAGTTCCATTGAGTCCACTTAGATAAACTCCCTATTTTAAGATCAGCTCATTAACAATCTTAATTCACCTGCAATGTTAATTCTCCCTTGCCATGGACATGAGTTTGGGGGATTAGAACTTGGACATCTTTGAAGGGCTATTATTCTGCCTGTGACAATGAGGAAGGATTAAAAAAGATCTTTTCTGTGTTCTGGTTACTCTGAAAACCTTTACAAATTCTTAAAATTTATTAGACTGGTTCACAGGCTTCAAAGTAGCCCACCACCAAATAGTCTTCAAGTGACTTCAGGGCTTATGGCCCTGTGCTAGCAGCTATTGAAAGTACAAAAAAGAGCATGTGGAATTGTGCTTCCTTCAAGGGATCTTTACACACCATTTGAGTAGATGAGGCACACACACGGACCACAGACTAGGCTTTGATAAATGCCAGGGACTGGTTCAGCTGGTTTGTACCACAGAGATTCAGATGCGAGAGCATCGCTCTGAATCCCACTGACTGAATGTTTCCCCTCCCAACCCGCAGTCACTCCATCCAGGGAAGCATTTCCATAAGGTTTCATGGGAGAAAATCTTCTCTATTATTTTTTATTACTGCAGGTATCCTTCGACTCAGGGGCTGAGGTGGGGAGAACTGATGCCAAGCATCCTCACCACCTGGCCCAGGACAGCCATAACTCACAAGATTCTCCCTTTATATTAACTGAATGTTGGAGAGATTTCCCTCCCTCTCCTGAAACAGCCAATTCCTTCAACTGATAACAAGAGTCAGCAGAAATCTGAGAGCAGGGCACAGTAGCTGTGGTAAACAAGGAGGAAGAGACCCTTCATGAGATGGGAAGGGGAGTGGGTGGTTTACCTGAAACCTGTAAGCATTTTCAGTTGCATTGCTGGAAGGAAGTAAATAGTGGCTATGAATAATTTCTACCCCAAATGCTTTGGGGATTCTTCAGCTACCTTTGAGCATCTTTTGCGATACGGCATATTTGATGAGGAGATATTTGAAGAGGGGATGAAATGAATGCAAGTGTCTTTGGGGATAGTTCACGTAGACACTTTAAAACGGAGTCTTTGGGATTTGCTCCTATGCCCCTACTCTTTGAAGAACAACATACTGCCTCACCCTGCTAGATTTGTGCTGCCACGACTGGTGAAGAGTAATCTCAGAGGTGGGTCCTTTCCTCCTGTGACCACCAACCCACAGAGAACAACAAAGGCTGAAGAGCTGTCCCGTGGTTAATACTTGTGGCCAAGAAGGAGAGCCTGGTTTTAAGTTTGCTGGGAGATACAGCCAGCCATGGGCCAGGTTACCATTCCCTTTGTTTTCTTTTGATCAATTGCAACTTCCTCCTATTATAGTGACTTGGTGACGCTTTAAGCCACACATTTACTTCTTTCATTATTTAGAGCAGTAGTAAGCTGTGTTTAGGAAGTCATATGCGTTACCTAAACCATGGTCATATAGGGAATGATTTTCTTTTCTATCGGTGGCAATGCTGCCTACAATGGGGCCGTCAGTCAAAGACAAATGAAGGAGTTTGACTTGTTTTCATCATAAAAATATAGACAGGCCTATAATCACAGACCTGTCTAGAGGGTAAGAATTTTAAAGGTTACCATTTTCCCTTCTAAAGAATATATTCCTTCTACTTCATGAATAGACTCAGCCTCCACTTGAATACTTCCCATAATGGGAGTCTTACAACTTCATTAGTAAGATCAGGGGTCAACAAACTTTTGGCAGGGTCAGACAGTAAATATTTTAGGTTCTGCAGCTCCTACGGTTTTTGTTGCAACTACTCAACTCTGCTGATATAGTGCAAAAGCAACTGTGGACAATATATAAATTAGTGGGTGTGGCTATGTTACAATAAAACTTTATTTACAAAAACAGGTGGTGGGCTGATTTTGGCTCAAAGGCATAATGTGCCTATTCCTGGGATAGACAATTCTTTTGTGAGAAAGCCTGAGTTGTTGAAGTTCTACCTTGAGCCCCTTGAAGACATTTACTAGTCCTGCAATGAATAATTTTCCAGCTCCCCTCTCTTCTCTGATGACTCCCTGCTTGCCTCTGGGCTCCTAAAGCCCCTTGGGCATACACTGTCACGGAATTCCATGCATTGTAGTATGACTTTTATTTGTTTCTCCTCAAATTGACTGTGAAAGCAGAGACCAAGCCTTATTAATTTTGTGTTTCCACAGAAGCATACAACTTGACACATAATAATAGTTGCTGAAGTCATGTTTGCTAAGTGAATCAATGAATGAGAGAACAAAGGAGATATACTACATGTCCTGAACCAGCGTCTTGATTATCTGTGGTTATTTGGAGGTGACTCCCAATGTAGACAAGGGAGTAACATGGATAGTCTTTGGTATAGAGCTGTGCTGTCTAATATCATAGCCACTAGATATACATGGCTATTGGGTACTCATAGCATGGCTAGTCTAAATTGACATGTACTCTAAGTGAAAAATACATATTGGATATTGGAGATAATATAAACAAGTAAACTATCTAATGCTTTTCAATTATTGCTTACATTTAGAAATCATGATATTTTATATAGGTTCAATAAAATATGTTATCAAAAATAACTTTACCTGTATTTTGTATTTTTTAAATGTAGCTATAAGAAAATTTTAAATTATATATAGGGTTCACATTTGTGACTCATATTATATTTTTACAAGCACTGGTGTCTTAGTACTTATTCTGATGCTATAGCAGAATGCCATACACTAGGTAATTTATAATAAACAGAATTTTATTTGGCACGTGACTCTGAAGGTTAGGAAGTCCAGGAACACAGTGCCAGCGTCTGGCAAGGGCCTCATCCCATGGGGGAAAGCAGAAGAGATCCCACAAGAACAGACGTAAAAGGGGGCCAAACTCTTGAAATGATCCATTCCCAGGATGACAGGATTAATCTATTTGTGAAGGCAGAGCGCTTATGGCCTAATAGTCTCTTAAAGTCTCCGCCTCTTGAGACTGTCCTGATGGCAATTAAACAGCAACATGGATTTTGGAGAGGACATTCAAACTATAGCAACTGTTGTAGAGAGCAGACTCTCCTTGGGGAAACAATTGCTGTACCCTTCCATCTTGGAAGTTTTTCAAGATGTTCTTGCATTCAGATACCAGGTCTTTTTAAAAAAATCAGACCACGTGTTTTCATTTTTTGGCTTGAAATATCTGGCCTCTGCACAGCTTCCTTCCTGTGGCAGGAATCAATTCCTTGAGAAGCTGGTCCGTTCTTCCACCCCATGGCGTAACCACATTGGCGATGTCTATGAGGCCTGAGAAGACAGGAGCCAACTGCTCAGCCAATTCCTGTAACACAGCTGCATAGCTGAAGACCCTGTGGCCTGAAATTTTGGCCGACTCCTTGAAAATGTCTCATGCCCTGGCTCCAACATTTACTACTAATCTGAGTTGGTCTTAGTTGGCAAAACTCAACAACTTTGATTTGATGATTTCCTAAGACTCATGAGATTAAGGAAGATAACAGTGTGAAAAGAGCATGGTTAGTGGCTGCATTGTGGTTATTAGTAACAGAATCTTACCATTGTCCATATTGCTAGAGAGGAACAGTAGCAAAGTTCCACATTATTTGTATTGGAGTTTTGCCTGTGTTATGTGATCTAGGGAAGGGGCTGGGAGGCAATGAGAAGTAGATTTCCTTTACCTAATTATATGTTGCTTAGGTCAGAAATAAAATCGCATTCCCTTTACACACATCTCCCTTGCTCTTTCCTCCATTAGGGATGTCTTTTGAGCTTTTTCCATTTGGAAGCATCCTACTCATCCTTCAAAATCCAACTCAAAGTAACATTTTCTCTGCTAACCTTGCTTGCTTGGGTCTCTTGACATATAGAATTTTATTGGTTTCTGAATTTCATCACTGAACAAACAGATAGTGCTTGTAATATATCTGTTTATATTTCTCTCCCCACTAGACCATACGCTCCTTGAGTGCAGGGACTATCTCCTGATCATTTTTGTGCCACCCATGTCTGTTACTGTCTCATACCGCCCAGTACATAATGGATATTCAGTAAATGATTGTGAAATAAATAAATAAATGAATAAATAGATATTTATTGTTTGAGAATGATAGTGATCGTAAAGAAGCTGGATGACAAGACCTTTTTACTTTTTCAAATGCTGCTTGCCAAATCTACATGCAAATGATGAACAGAATGCACAGTTCATTTCCATTTGTATAATTTCCATTTGTATAATTAAAATAACAAACAACAAGAAGCTATTTGTATATCTGAATGGAATTCCTGAGCCACTGTCCATCCTAAAACACTAAGTGCTTTAATACTACCCACGCTATTATTTACTTGGAACTTCTGCAGCCTCTAACCTCCTTATATTGTCACCTGTGTCTAAAGTGACCCGGGGCAGATGAAGTATATAATACAAATGATGGGGATAGGAGTGTGAGTTTATAATCAGGGCAGTTGTGGGCATGACATAATTTTTTTATTCTTAATATATTTTCTATGGTATAAAAGGATAGGCAGTACAGCTGGACCAAGAGTGAAAAAAATTATCAACAAAAAACAAGTTAATATCTCCTTTTTAATTTAGCAATTACTGGATTTTTATGTTATCCTTATAGTTGCCTACTTGTGGGATTTGAATCACTCCTGAAAAATGTCATGTAACCCATGTCTTCCTCTTTTCATTTTTCTTGCCTTGATGCAGTGATAGTTTTCCAGACGTTGCAAATGTAGCACAACCATACAGGTGAGTGTACACTGCTATGACCCTACTCCAGCCATAACTGTTAATAGTTAATAACCACCCAAAAGCCCAGAGGCTTTGGAACTAAGATGTTTGCATTTGTTTGTTTATTTGTTTGTTTTGTATATGAGCTTTGATGTCCTCACACTGCATCAAGTAATGAATTTCTAGAAAAGTCAAGAATTTTGTTTGTTATAGTGGTCCTTATCAATTTTATTGAAGTTCCTGTAGTATAAAGGACAATAGATTGAGCTGAAAAATGGCCCTACTGTAGAATAAAAAATATTCTATTGTAGTGGGTGTTGTAGGAAACGGAAAAGCAGAAATTTCCTTCAGGTTTATTTGCATATAAACTACATATGGCCAGAAAGCATTAGAAGAAGAATGTCATTTTAAAACAATTCAGGAAGAGCCTTGCTTTGTGCCATTTCTTATGATTATAGACGGGGAACCTGGAACAGGACGTCCGAATTTAAAACCTGAGCATGTTTATGAAAAGCACTCAGCAGTAGGCTTTTGGCTTTAACCTTTTTAATATTCTGGATGCTAATTGTCCACACTGTCTCACCCTTCCAGGTTAATGAGGTGGCTAGCAGGTCACAAAAGAAAATGACTGCCCAACCAAATTATGACAAACAAACAAAAGCAGAAAACAAAAAACAAAACAAATGGAAAGGTTGGAAGTTACATGAGCTCTTATTATCTTCCACAGGATGTACGGCAACATTACCATTCCATTGTCTTCTTGTGATGGATTGCAGAAAGAATCAGAAAAGGCACAACATGAATCTGCTCTCAGGACAATGATTGTAATCAAAATAGGAAATGGTACCAATGTAAGCCATTTTCCTTGCAGTTTAAAGATTATAAATCCCTTATTCATCTGTTATGATCCAGGGGCCTACTTGTGCTTTTTATGGTTCTTTACACACTTGGAATTTTTAAACTGCAATGTGAAGGGGCTACAGCTGTTGCCTTTCTGGTTTTGATGTTTAATCCCCGCTTGGATCGTTTGCACCCTGGTCTCTCCCTCTGCCCATCTGCAGCCAGAGCCTGCTGCCAACGCCCCTCACAGGAGAAATTCTGCCTCTCCTGGTCTCCCCTCCGAGGATTAAAACACAGTCCCTAGCCGGGCTCGGTGGCTCAGCCTGTAATCCCATGCCTTTGGGAGGCTGGGGTGAGTGGATTGCCTGAGCCCGCGGGTTCGAGACCCGCCTGGGCAGCGAGACCTCATGTCTACAGTAAATCCAAAAATCAGCCGGGCATGGTAGCGCGTGCCTGTAATTCCGGCTACTCGGAAGGCTGAGGCGGAAGGACCGCCGGAGCCCAGCAGGTCGAGGCTGCGGTGGCCAGGAGCGGCCACTGCACTCCAGTCTGGGCGACAGAGTGAGACTCCAACTCAAAAACAAAACAAAACAAAACAAAACAGTCCCTACTCCTTTAAGGGGCTCTGGAAAAATCTCGGAGCGCTTGTCAAGGTTTTGTTCTTTCTGGGAGAATTGAGCTTTCCTCATGATTATTATGCGACTTAAAATGGAAGTAGGAGATTCGGTACTCAGAATCTCAGCTTCTAAAAACGGTTTTCTTGTTGCTAACTTCACAGAGCAGTTTGTAGGAACACTTTTGCCCCCTTTCTTTTCCTTGTTGGGCTTTAACTATGCAGTGATTCTATGACTCAGTATATACCCATTGCTCTGATTGTATTGCTTACTTAAGAAATTTCAGAGGCTTGTTCTGCAACAAACTGCACCTGAAGCCTCATTGTTTAGAAGTTACAGGTGCCTGGGGACCCCATGGTAAGACCCAGAAGTCCCCCGGGGAAGTGAATTTATAACCTGACCACAGTTGAAAGGCGGCTCTCCAGGTTGACAGCAATTCAGAGTGATCACTGAAGCAAGACACACAGCCCCGTATCCCCTGAATGACCCCCATCCAGTCTTTTTTCCTAGAAAATCTCCCACTCTCAGATTTTGAACTGGTTTCTTTGTGGCATGAGCCTGCCCATTTCCCTGCCTGCAGGCTTTTGGAATGAAGGTCCCTTCATCTCGTTCATTTCAGCCTGCAAGCAACACGTAGCAGAATTTACCGTCTGCAACAGGTTTGGGCCTAGGACACCTGGATTTTGTCTTCAGGGTGCCCCTTTCTGGGAGTATGATCTTCCTTCTCTGACCTTTTGTTTTCTCATTAGGAAAATAACTGCCCTCCTTTCCTGCACAGGGCTGTGCTGAGGATCACAGGAACGAATGCGTATGCAGTGCTTTGGGAACTGGGACCAGCTTTTCAAACATAAGATGTTGTCAGTGTTGATATCTGGCAGTGAGGTGAAAAAGCCAAGTGGGATATTGTAGTGATAGTGATTTGTGGCCTTGCGGATTCTTAAGTACGTCGAATGCTTGGAGATAGAGCTGGAATTTTTCCGTTTTGTAAAAGACTCTTAACAGTGACTCTTAACCTCAGGGGCCCTTGGGAGGCCCAGCTCTTCTTCTGGTACACTTGGAAGACGCTGGGCATGAGAGAAGTTATTTTCTTAGCTATTTCTGAGGGAACAATGAAGGTGACACATGCTCCAAGGTGCTTAGCTTATACCCTGGAGGAATCATGTTTGTTGGGTTCTTTGTTTTCATACACATTTTTCATTTCTTAAAATATTGAAGTTCTTCAGAAATGATCAAGATATTCCCATCCCAAAATATTTATAATAAATGAAATGCTTATCATCTCCATGCTTTAATTCAAATGCATTCTATTCGTCACCACAGTTGTATTGTGAAAAGGGTATCAAAGCTTGGCTGTTGATACACACTTACCAAACATGTCCTTTTCCTGTTTTCAGAGGAGCCCAGTTCCCTCTGAATGACTGTTCTTTCGACTTCCTTGTACTTTTTGCTTGAGTCGCTTTCTAACGGCATCTACCTTGTTGGTAGTTGTGTTTTCTGCTGTTCTGTGATGATGGCACACTCCCTGTTCCTGCTTCCACACTGCTCTTCCACTAGGACTTGTGCCTTCCTGCATGACCCATGCAGCCTTTCTGTTCGTGAACAATTTTGCATTTCCCATGGTCACTGCTGACCAGGAGCCTAACACTCTTAACTGTGGGTACCTTTGAGCTGAATGTTCTGACACTTCCACATTTGGGTAGCACATTTTATTTGGCAGTTATTTTGGCCTTGCATTTTCTAATTTCCTTTATGTCTCACTTGTTTTTCATTTCTAACTCTATGAAGGGAAAAATAGCATTAAGCTTGTGTTTAGCCAGGTGGTCTCATGATTTTAAAGTATCATCACACATTAAAATTCCATTTTTATGTAATATCATTTTAATAGAAATGCCCCTTTTATGGAGGAAAAATGACTGATAAATTTGAATGATTTGTAGCAGCCTCATACACTTTTTATGGTCATTTGATGTGGCTTAATTCATTCATATGAAGGTAGAAGAGTTGGAACTGCAGAATGTTTTAGTTTCTATTATTATTCAACAAAAGTTAACTTTTTTTGAGTCTGGGTGTTAATTTTTTTTTTTTTGAGTCGGGTCTCACTTTGTCACCTAGGCTGGAGAGAAGTGGCATGACCATGGTTCACACAGCCTTGACCTCCTTGGGCTCAGGTGATCCTCCTGCTTCAACCTTCTGAGTAGCTGGGACTACAGGTGTGAGTCACCATGTCCAGCTAAGTTTTTGATTTTTTTGTAGAGATAGGGTCTCCCTATGTTGCCCAGGCTGGTCTTGAACTCCTTGCCTCAAGTGATCCTCCCACCTCAGCCTCCCAAAGCACTGGGATTAGAAGCATGAGCCACTGCATCTGGCCTAAAGAATATTTTTTTCAATAAAAATTTTAGAGAAAATTTCCTCTAAAAGAAACAGAAAGACCTCAGACTCAATTCTATTTTGCAGATGAAGTGAGTGATAATCAGAGAAACAATGTGAACTGTCCTGGATCACAGTGCAGCAACTTCATTTCCAGGAATTAGGCTAAAAGTCAATTGTTTCAGATTTTAAACTCAATTGATAAACATTGTTAACTCTTTCCTTCTCTTTTCTCCCCCCTTCTTTTCCATCAATACTCATGGATAATTCACTCTATCTTAGAAACTAAAGGAAACTTGGGAATAAAAACAAATTCCCACCCTGTAAAAGTCCACACTGTAATGGATAAACATAATGTGTATATAATTCACTCTTAAACGATATGACTAGCGTTATGTTGGTGGTATGAACAAAGTGTTATGTGAATATTGAGAAAAGTATAATAAAGTCAGCCTGTGGTTATGGAAGGCAAAGGTGAGTGGATGAAGGTTTTAAAGGAGGACATTTGGAGCTGAGGCTTTGAAGCCCTAGAAGAGAAGAAGGGAAAGGGTGTAGGGAAGACTATCAGGGTGTGATACCCTCCCTCCTGAAATGTGGGGTGCTTCAGGGTGGGGCTCCTTAAGAGATGTGGCAGGAAACTAGGTAGGGCTGGGTGTTGACGTCTCAGGCCTTCAGAGTGATCTGGCTGGTGCTGTGGAATTGGGAGTGCTGATGGTGTAAAAAACAGTGCAACAACCAACACCTGTGGGATTCGGGAAGACTGTTCTGGTCACGGTGTGGAAGAAGGGCTGGAGTGAGGAGAAACTGGGGAGAATGAGGGCTGTTATGGGCCACATGGTTGTGACTCCCCCACATACATTCCTATGTTGAAATTCTAATCTTCAAGAAGATGGAATGAGGCGTGGAGGCCTTTGGGAGGTAATCATGTCATGAAGGTGGAGCCTTAATGATGGCATTAGTGCCCTTATGAAAAGGGTTACAGGAGACCTTGCTTTCTTTCTCGCTGTCTGCCAGATGAAGCGACATCCATCCACAAGTCAGGAAGAGGCCCTCAGCGGCCAGCACCCTGATCTTGGACTTCCCAGGCTCCAGAACTGTGAGAAACCAATATCCATTGTTTAAGCCTTCCCGCCTGTGACAATTGGGGTTTTTTTTTGTTGTTGTTTTTGTTTTGATTCAAAGTCTAACTCTGTCACCCAGGCATGCAGTGGCATGCTCATGTCCACTGCAACCTCAACCCCCTGGCTCAGGTGATCCTTTTGCCTCAGCCTTCCAAGTACAGGTGCATGCCACCATACCCGGCTAATTTTTTTTTTTTTTTTTGATTTGTTGTAGAGACGAGGTTTTGACAAATTGCTCAAGCTGGTCTCAAACCACTGGGCTCAGGCAGTCCTCTCACCTCCACCTCCCAAAGTGCTGGAATTACAGGCATGAGCCACTGCACCTGGCCTATGAAAATTTGTTATAGCAGCTTGAACTGATGGAGACAAGGTCCATCAGAAACGATAGTGACTTGTAGGCGATGATAAAAAGCCTGAACTGAGGCAGTGACCGTGGAAATTAAGGGGTTGGCGTGGATACTTTTAACATTCTGAGATAGAAAAGAAAAAAAAAGACTGCTTCATTGTAAAGTATAAGGGAGAATTTAGAGAGAAGATATGTTTCTATTTTCAATAATATCTGGAATTCTGGTAAAACATGAACATGTTTAATTTGAAATTGTGATTATTTGAACCACAGCTCATAAATACCTTGAATCATTAATTTTTCTGTGTGAAACATTTATGAGAAAGGCAAATGGCAAGAAAACAGGCCGAAAGCAATTTTGTTTCAAGGAAGTGAGTTCTACTTTTTATTTTGGGATTACTTTATATCTGTTCAGTTTCTTTTCTTTTTTTTTGAGTTGGACTCTCACTCCATCGCCCAGGCTGGAGGGCAATGGCATGCTCACGGCCACCCCAGAATCGACCTGCTGGGCTGAGGTGATCCTTCCGCCTCAGTCTTCCAAGGAGCTGGAACTACAAGTACGTGCTACCACGCTCGGCTAAGTTTTTGATTTATTGTACAGATGAGTTCTCGCCAAGTTGCCCAGGTTGTTCTCGAACTCATGGGCTCAGGTAATCTGCTCACTTTGGCCTCCCAAAGTGCTGGGATTACAGGCTTGAGCCACCGCACCTGGCCCAGTTAAGTTTCTTACATCTTCTGTGTCATATTCCTGCCTGCTCTGTCCTCTGAACATCTACCTTCGGGTTGTCCTGCATTCACACACCCATGCAGGGCTGCAGCCCCTTCTTCCCTGCCAATGTAGGGGTACCCGTTTAGACAGCACTGTCAGAGATGCTAAGGCACAGTCGTTGGCTGGGCTGCCCCTGCTGCTATAGTGTTAACTCTTTCAGGGAAGGAACCGGTTTTTATTCTGCTTTCTATCTTAGAGGGAGGGCACTACTTAGAGTATCCACTATGTATCACATACTATCCAGGCAATTAAAATGCATGGTCAGTTTAAGACCCTCAGTACCCATATGAGGACTGTCATCATTGTTTCATGGAATAGGTACCTGAGATCTGGATCACATCATGAGGAAGCCAACGCGTTCTATACTATTTCACATTACCATCCTAATGTCTATTCTATGTCCTGGCAGATAGTTGGATGTGCTCATTTAATTAGCCTTGTATGGAGGTGAGTTTTCTCATGAATAGGTGGCTCTGCGTTTCACGTGCTAGTGGGTAAGAGTTTCCTCATCCCTGGTCTATAAATAGTGTTGTGTTTTCACTTTATTCTGCACTGAATGCATTGTGTGTTAGTCCAGGAACTTCACTTTGCTGGCACTTATGTTTTTACGGGCTAATGTGACTCAAGGGACTAACTGTGGTTACAGATGCTCCCAGTATATTCTTGGCTTCTCCTGTATTAAGCTCACATGTGTCAAATTGACAATAAGATCACAAACCTCAATGATCTTTGAGTGTCTACCTACATGCTAGTAGAACGCGCAGGCTTTTACTAAGATTATTCTTTCCAAGTATTCCTAGGAGACACTGTTGTGTAAGGTGGGTCCATTGGTGGTCGCTATCTGTCTTAAGCCAAGTTCTGTTTTAGAAAGAAAGTCTTTATTTGGGAAACGAAGCAAGGTTCAGCCGCATGTGTGACCCGTCATGTCCACAGCAAGGTGTGCTGGGTGCAGAGCACTGCATTGGACACACCAAGGGTGCACATTTCAGGTGGAGAACTTGCCTCCTTGCTGATCTTTTATCATCTTGTAGGAAAAGTTTCAGAGAAGATAGATGCTAACAGACCATAGGATTTTCATGGCCAGTTGTCTGGAAAAGCAAGTGGTCCCGGCCCTGGGGACCTTGGGTCTATAGAAATTTACAGCCAAGGTGGGAATGCTGAATTCAGTCTATCTTGTCAGAAGAAGGGGCGAACTTAGGTTCTAGATGATGTCGTCTAGGCCAGTGCTGTTCAGTAGAAATAATTTGAGCTACATATGAAGTTTTGACTATTTTATTAACTACAATAAAAAAGTAAAAATAAACAGGTAAAATTAATTTTAATGGATATTTTAGAATCACTAGATCCAAAATATTCCCATTTAAACAAGTAATCAATTACAAAATTGTTACTGAGATATTTTACAGTTTTTTTCATACCAAGTCTTTGAAATCAAATGTGTATCTTATACTTCCAGTACATCTCAACTCAGATGTTTTCATTGGAAATATTTTTAACTTTAAAAAGTTAAGTCAATACAGTTAAAGTTTAAATTAAAACATTCAGTTTTTTGGTTCACTGGCAACGTTTCAGGGGCTCAATAATCCCATGTGACTGGTGGCTGCCATGTTGGACACAGAGTGCAATGCCATGGTCAATCCAGGGCATGTGGGATGCTAATGTCTCTCAGGACCCAAGGCCCTAAAAGCAGTGATATAATACAACACAGAGAGACAATGTATCAAGTTCCTATTCTGGAGTAGAGCTGCCTGGTTTGAATTCAAGCTTTGCTGTTTTCTAGCTGTGATGAAGCTCCTTCATTTCCTGGGCCTCAGGGTACTCGCCTGTAAAAGGGAGATCATATTTTCCATCTCAGCTTTGTGAAGGTTAAGCAGGACAATGCTTGGCTTAGAGTGGGCTGTCCATTCAGGAAAGGCATTGCTTCAGAGTTTAAAAATCATTTCATAATTCATTATTCCATGGCTCCTTACTGACACCTCATTAGTAAGAATATAGGGAAAGAATGATCCATTTTTACAACAGAGCTAGGACTTGATCACTAGTCTTCAACATCTAAACCCATTTTGATTTTTGTATGAATATTGCCTCAACATCAGCTACCTTGAATTGAGTGCTACCTGTGAAAGATATTGTTCTTAGGGCTTTATATTTAACAGCTGCACTATACCAGTGTTCCCTTCTGACTTTGAGGAGGCAAGACCTGAGACAACTGTTCATATCTGCAAACCTGTCGTACCAGTCTTAGCGAAAGGAATGCCTTGCTATCAACATCAGGGATGCAGTCTTCTCATTTCTCTCTAAATATTTGCCTTTCTGCTTCCCCAAACATTCATTTAAAAAGAAAGTTAAAGTCTTGATTATTAATGCATGTTAATTCTACACATTGCCTGGGACTGACAAGTCACCTCAAAAGCACATGTCCAATATTTAATTTTCAGGTCACCATACTGCTTATTATATAATATATGTGGAGAATGATTTTGAGCTCTGATGACCTCCTGTGGTCTGAGTGTGCTGACTTCATTAACATACAAGCAGAATATGCTCATATAACTTTTGGGATGCTCTTTGAGTCTGTTTACCGTTTTTCTTTCATTTTGATGGCTTGTCAAAAATAGGTGCCTGGCTCCAGATGTCATTCCATTCCATCTTGACAATCTGCTGCTTGTCAAAACTGTACAATAGTCTTTTGTAGCCATGTCCATGAGCTCAAGGATCTGCTGAGTGGATCAGGCAACTTGTGAAATATCTGGCTGAACTTAAACTCTGTCACACCATCTCAGTGAATCAAGCTACTGTAAATCATAGCTTTGCTCTGCCAGCGGGCTCTCCTTTCAGCACATTTTGATTTAAGGGATGTTGGCCTGTGATCATCTCATAATTCATGAGATGATATACTGTGATACAGGGCAAGAACGAAACAAAATAATCAGAGAACACAAGCATATGAAATTTTGATTGCACAAGCATGTACAGTCCTTCATGTCCACGGCAAGGTGTGCTGGGTGCAGAGTCCTGTGTTGGACACACTGAGGTTCTTACAAGGGGATCATAAGCATGAGAGATAAGAGACAGCTCCCATGGTATTGTCGTTATCTGTAAACACAGGTAAAAGCTATCATTGGTGCTCCGTGTAGTAGTTACTTAGTGACCCTCTGTGGTCTTCTTGTGCCAGGGGTGCTTGGCAGAAGTAGTCAAACATTTTTATGCCTCCAAAAAATTATTTAAATAAAATACTTCCTTTGGCCTCAGTTCCTGTCATGTAGGTTTTCTTTTGAACAGAGAAAGAAAAGCTGATCTGAATTAGGTATCTTTCTGCAAAGTGGTACCAAATAATAAGAATGTATTTAAAAGCTTATATTCTTATTATCAAGGAGCATATTTCTTCACATTAAGGCAAAGATTTATAAAAATCTTCTATAATAGCTTTCACTAAAGAGGATAACCATTCTTAATATCTTATTCTATTTAGTTCCAGGCTTATTTATTTATTTTATTTGAGTCAGGGTCTCACTCTGTTGTCCAGGCTGCAGTGCAGTGGTATAATCACGGCTCACCACAGCCTTGACCTCCTGGTCTCAAGCAATCTTTCTGTCTCAGCCTCCTAAGTAGCTGGTACTCCAGACACATGCCATCATGCCAAGCTAATTTTTTAATTTTTTGTAGAGAGAAGGTGCTGCTATGTTACCTAGGTGGGTCTTGAATTCAGACTTCAAGCAATCCGCCCACTGTAGTCTCCCAAAGTGCTGGAATTACAGGCACGAGTCACCACGCCTGGCCTCTTTCAAATCTTTTCTATGCATATATTTTAAGACCTAGTTAAAATTATGCTGTATATAGTTTTATATCTTACTTTTTTCTTTTAACATTATAATTTTAAAATTATTTAAAATTCAAAATAAAATAAAATTTTAATTTAAAAATAGCATTAATTAATTAAAATTACTTAAATTTGAAATTATTTTATTTTTAATTGATAAATAATAATTGCATATATTTATAGGATGCAATGTGATATTTTATTACTTGTATGTATATATATTGTGGAATGATCAAGTTGGGCTAATTAACATACCCATCACTGCAAGGATTTATCATTTCTTTGTGGTATGAACATTTAAAATCCCTTCTTAAACTATGTTTGAAATATACAGAATATTACTATTAACTGTAGTCACCACGCTGTGCCATAGGCTACCAGAGCTTATTCCTCCTGTCTCACTGTGACTTTTCCTGTCTCCCTTCTAGCTTCTAGTGTCCACTCTTCTACTGTCTACTTCTGTGAGTTCAACTCTTTTAGATTTCACATACAAACAAGATCTCTTAGATTTGTTTCTCTATGCCTGGCTTATTTCACTTAGCATGATATTCTCTAGGTTAATCCTGTGCTGTTGTGAATGACAGAATTTCCTTCTTTTTAAAGGCTGAATAGTATTCCATTGTGTATATGGACCACATTATTTTCTGTATTCATCTGTTGATGGGCATGTTTCCATGTCTTGGTTGATGTGAATAATGCTGCAAAGAACATGGGACTACAGACATCTCCTTGACATACTAGCTTCAATACTTTTTTTTTTTTTTGAGGCAAAGTCTGACTGTTGCCCAGGCTGGAGTGCAGTGGCACACTCCTGGCCGCCACAGCCTCGACCAGCTGGGCTCAGGTAATCCTTCTGCCTCAGTCTTCCAAGTAGCTGAACTACAGGCACGTGCTACCACGCCTAGCTAATTTTTTGATTTATTGTAGAGATGAGGTCTCGCCAAATTGTCCAGGCTGGTCACAAACCCCTGGGCTTAGGCAATCCTCTTGCCTCGGCCTCCCAAAGTGCTGGGATTACAGATTTGAGCCACCGTGTCTGGCCCTAGCTTCGATACTTTTGCATATTCTGTAGTTTTAGAAACGTTATTGTATTATTTATGTTTAATAGACTAATGAAAACATATATGGAATAATAGAATGAACACCCACCAACCAGCTTGAAAATTCACACTTTGCAAATATAACTGAAGACATCTGGTGCCCCTCTATAATCCTTCTCTCTCTGTATACATCCAGTCCCCAATGTACTTTGAAATATATAATACATTTTTGCTAACTATAGTCATACAACTCTGCTGTTAAACATTAGAATTTACATCTTCTATCTAATTGTACATTTGTATGCATTAACCAATCTCTGTTCATCTGCCTCTACTCTCACACCCTTCCCAGTCTCTGCTATCTATCATTCTCCTCTACCTCCACGAAATCAACTTTTTTAGCTTCCACATATGAGTGAGGAAATGTTATTTGTTTTTCTGTGCCTGGTTTATTTCACTTAACACAATAACCTCCAGTTTCATACATGTGGCTTCAAATGACATGATTTCATTCTTTCCTTAGGAACAAATAGTATTCCATTGTGTATATAGACCACATTTTCTTATCCGTTTATTTGTTGATGGACAATTAGGTTAATTCCATATCTTTGCTATTATCAATAGTACTGCAATAAACATGTGAATGCAGGTATCCTTTGATATACTGACTTCTTGTCCTTTGGGTAAATACTAGTGGCTTTGCTGGATCATATGGTAATTCTATTTTTTTTTTTTGAGAAATTACCATACTGTTTTCTATAATGGCTATATTAAGTTGCATTCCCACCAAGAATGTATAAGAGTTCTCTTTTCTCCACATCTGTTATTTTTTTAAAATTAATAACCTTAGCCGGGCTTAACCTGAGCCGGGTGGCTCAGTCTATAATCCCGTGCTTTGGGAGGCTGAGGTGAGTGGATTGCCTGAGCCCGTGGGTTCAAGACTCCCCTGAGCAACTTGGTGAGCCCTCATCTCTACAATAAATAAATAAAAAAATTAGCCTGGCGTGGTAGCGCATGCCTGTAGTTCCAGCTACTTGGAAGGCTGAGGCGGAAGGATCGCCGGAACCCAGCAGGTCGAGGCTGCGGTGGCCGAGAGCAGCCACTGCACTCCAGTCTGGGTGCCAGAGTGAGACTCCAACTCAAAAAAAAATAAATAAATAAAAAATAAATAAATAAAATAAATTAATAACCTTTCTGAGGTAAAATGATATCTCACTGTAGTTTTGAATTGAATTTCCTTGATAATTAGTGATGTGTATTTGTATGTCTTATATTGAGAAATGTCTATTCATGTCCTTTGACTACTTTCTAATGAAATCGTTTGATTTTTTATTTTTTACAGTTGAGTAGTTTGAGTTTCTTGTATATCCTAGATATTAATCCCTTGTCCGAGTATCTTCTCCCATTCTGTGGGTTGGTCTCTTCACTTTGTTGATTGTTTCCTTTGCTGTGCAGAAGCTTTTTAGCTTAATATAGTCCCATTTGTCTAATTTTTGGTTTTGTTGTCTGTTCTTTTGAGGGCTTTGTTATTAAATCTCTGCCTAGATAAATGTCCTGACGTGTTTCCCCATGTTTTCTTCTAGTAGTTTTATAGTTTTGCGTCTTATATGTAAATCTTTAAAGCCTCATGAGTTGATTTTTATACATGGTGAGAGATAGGGTTCAGTTTAATTCTTTTGCATATGGATATCCAATTTGCCCAGAACTGTTTATTGAAGGGGGTGTTCTTTCCTCAATGTATATTTTTGAAACCTTTGTTAAAAATCAGTTGGGTGTACATATGTGGATTTATTTCTGGATTCTATATGCTGTCTTATTGGTCTATTTTTTTTTATACCAATACCATGCTGGTTTGGTTACTAAAGCCCTGTAATAGGTTTTGAAGTCAGTAGACTCCAGCTTTGTGCTTTTTACTCAGGATTGCTTTGGCTATTCAGGTAGTTTTTTGGTTCCATACACATTTTAGGACTGTTTTCTTCAATTTCTATGAAAAATGGCATTGGTATTTTGATAGGTATTGTATTGAGTCTGTAGATTGCTTTGGGCAATCCAGTGTTGGGAGCCGGCCTTGGAGGTCCACCTGATTGACAGGGTCCTGGTGGGCTGAAGACCATGGGCCGCAGGATGAGCCCAGGAAGCTGAGGCCCTTCTGTCTCCCACCTTTGCTGTTTGGTACTGCCGAAGAAATTCTGTGCAGTTGTGGAAGAAGAAAATGGCATGTTTATGTGAAGTACTCACACCTAACCTGAGAAGTCATGGTTCAT
The DNA here is from genome assembly GCF_000164805.1 of Carlito syrichta. Classification (NCBI taxonomy): domain Eukaryota; kingdom Metazoa; phylum Chordata; class Mammalia; order Primates; family Tarsiidae; genus Carlito; species Carlito syrichta. The sequence goes on along the minus strand of NW_007260133.1, from coordinate 532,307 downwards.
TTTTCCATTTTCCCACTATGCCGCTTGGCCTTTTCTACATATGCTAGGGTTAAACTCTGAAGCACATCAAGAATGCTTTCTTTCACTTGGTTATAAGTTACTAGATATTGCTTAAGTAATAAATGATATAATAAGTATATTCACTCCTTATTTGATTTAGGATTATGCAGTTTAGTGTTTAGACATAAGGTTTTTTAGAAGTACAAGTTTATAGTAAGTTCATTATTAATTCATTATAAGTTCTAACACTTATCTAGGAGTTATGTAGGTGATTTATAACACTGTTTTCACTGACTTAGGATAAAGATTAATTGTTAAGGTTTTTACTTAATTCAATAGTTAAAGCTCTAAGTTAACATTTATAGAGTGGGCTTTCACTGAACTCATAATATACTAATCAGAAACTTTTATGATAGATTAGCTAAAGACAGAAAGCAAACTTGGGGACCTGGGAAACATTACTAAAAGCTTCTTTTGAGTTCGCTTTAGAAACAAACACTGCAGGATAAGAGAAAAGTAACAAAGACACCTGGATAAGAGAGGCGATTACAAAGCTCTGAAGGTCATAGAAGCCCCAGATGGGAAAACTACTGCTACATGAAGAACTTTGCACTTGGAAACTTTCTTGAGACATTTCAAGGACTGTAATTCAGAACTTTGAACTAAAACTATCATTTTTGGGTTTATGATAAAGACTCATTAACTAAAAGTAGATAGTGTTCTTGGCTTGTTTGTCGCTTTTAGACTGCTAGATGGTGGTAACTTTGAAAGCATATGTACGTGAAGGAATTTTCTTTGTCTTGCCCCTTTACGAATGGTATAAAAGCTCTGTGTTAACTAACATTAAATTGTCATCTGTTCAGGAAGCAGGTGTCCGAGTATAATGTTTTTGTCTTTCGCCTATCCGTCTCTCCTTCAGGAAAGCCCACGACCCTTGTGGGGCTGGACCCCCGCAGGGCAGTATGGTCATTTTAATGATATTAAGTTTTCTGATCCATGAACAATGGGTTGTTTTTCCATTTGTGTCATCTATAATTTCTTTCATCAGTTTTTTATTATTTTTCTTTTTTTTTTAATGACAACATTTTATCTTATTTTTTTATTATAAAGATGTGGGGTACAATTCAAGGTTAGGTATACAAACATTGATTATGCAGGCACCCTTGTTGATGAGGTATACCCCTCCCTCCCCTAGCAGTTTCCCTCATCTGCCAATCTCACCCCACCTCCCCTGACAGTTTCCCACTATGCCAATCCCTTTCTTATAGTATTATAATTGTTCAAGGTCCGCTTATGAGTGAGAACACATGGTACTCTGTTCTTTGTTTCTGTGATAGATCACTGAGTGTGATCAATTCTAAATCCATTCAAGTTGCTGCGAAGTCCATATGCTTGTCCTTATTTATGGCTGCATAATATTTTATTGTGTATATGTACCACGTTTTTTAATCCAGTCCAACTTTGATGGGCAACATGGTTGGTTCCATGTTTTTGCTATTCTGAATAGAGCTGTAACAAACATATGTGTGCAGGTATCTTTTTTGTAGAATGATTTGTGTTCCTCTGGGTATATTCCCAATAGGGGAATTGCTGGGTCATATGGAAGGTCAGTTTCTGGTTTTTTCAGATACTGCCACACTGTCTTCTAAAGAGGTTGCACTAGTTTGCATTTCCACCAGCAGAATATTTATGACTTACTCATCTCTGAAGTTTGAAATCTTAGCATTATGATTCCTTTTCTTGTCATGTAAGAAGTTTAGACCAATACCAGGCTGTTTTGATTACTGCAGCCTTATAGTAAAGTTTGAAGTCTGGAAGTGTGATACCTCCTGCTTTGTTTCTTTTCTAAGGATTGTTTTGGCTATTCATAGTCATTTATGTTTCTATATGAATTCTATGTTGTCATTTCTAGGTCTGAGAAGAATAATTTTGGTAACTTGATGGGTATTGCGTTGAATCTGTAGATTGTCTTTGGTAGGATGGACATTTTAACAATGTTGATTCTTCCTATCCATGAGCATGGAATATTTTTCCATTTGTTTGTGTCTTCTTGAATTTCTTTGAGCAGTGTTTTGTAGTTCTCATTGTAAAAGTCTTTCACTTCTCTGGTTAGGAAGATGCTGAGGTATTCATTTTTTTTGTGGCTATTGTGAATGGGATTGTGCTTTTTATTTGGGTTTCTGCCTGCTTGTTGTTGGTGTATAGGAATGCAACAGTTTTTGCACGTTTATTTTGTACCCTGAGACTTTGCCAAAGTCCTTAATCAGTGTAAGTAGGTTTTTGACAGATTCTCTTGGATTTTCAAGGTATAAGATCATATCATCAGCAAAGAGGGATAACTTGACTTCCTCTTTTTCTATTTGGATACCCTGGATTTCCTTCTCTTGTCTAGTTGCCTGAGCTAGGACTTCCAACACAATGTTGAACAAGAGGGGTGAGAGTGGGCAGCCTTGTCTAGTTCCAGTTTTCAGGGAAAATGTTTCCAGTTTCTGTCCATTTAGCAATATGTTAGCTATGGGTTTATCATAGCTGGCACTTACTATTTTGAGGTATGTTCCTTTTTTTTTTTTTTTGAGTTGGAGTCTCACTCTGTCTCCCAGACTGGAGTGCAGTGGCCGCTCCCGGCCACTGCAGCCTTGACCTGCTGGGCTCCGGCAATCCTTCAGCCTCAGCCTTCTGAGTAGCCGGAATTACAGGCACATGCTACCATGCCCGGCTGATTTTTTGATTTATTGTAGAGATCAGGG
>NW_007260133.1:526470-529315 GCF_000164805.1 Carlito syrichta | reverse complement strand
TTTTACATCTGTTGATGTATTTAATGACATTTATGGTCTTGCGAATGTTGAACCAGCCTTGCATCCTGGGGATGAAGCCTACTTGGATGATTTTTGAGATGTGTTTTTGGATCTGATTTGCTAGAATCTTACTGAGGATTTTTGCATCTATGTTAGTAAGGATATCGGCCTATAGTTCTCTTTTTTTCGTAGGATCTTTACCTGGTTTGGGTATCAGTGTGATGGTAGCTTTATAAAATGATTTGGGGAGAATTCTATCTTTCTAAATTGCCTGGAATACTTTCAAAAGGATTGGTATCAGCTCCTATTTGTATGTTTTGTAGAATTCTGCTGGAAAGTCATCTGGTCCAGGGCTTTTTTTTGTAGGTAGTATACTTATGACAGAGTCAATTTCCTGGGTTGTTATTGGTCTATTTAGTGTCTCAATGTCTTCTTGCTTCTACCTGGGGAGGTTGTGTGGTGTCAGAAAATCCTCCATTTCATTTAGATTATCAAGTTTGTTTCCATATAGGTATACATAGTAATCTCTGATAATCTTTTGTATTGCTTTGGGGTCAGTTGTGATTTGATCTTTTGTATTTCTGATTGTGTTTATTTGGGCTTTTCCTCTCTTTTTCTTGGTCATTCTGGCTAGGGGTTCATCAATCTCGTTAATGCTTTCAAAGAATCAGCTTTTGTTTTGTTGATGTTTTCTATGATATTTTTGTCTTTTATGTCCCATATTTGGGCTCTTATTTTGATGATTTGGATTCTTCTGCTAAAGTTGGGGTTTTGGTGGTTTTCTCTTTCTAGCTCCATTAGGTCATTTGTTAGGCTCTCCACATTTGATCTTTCTGTTTTCTTGATGTGTGCATGTAGAGATATAAATTCCCCTCTTAGAACTGCTTTCATAGAATCCCAGAGGTTTTGGTAAGATGTTTCTTCATTTGCATTTATTTCCAGGAATCTTTTAATTTCTGCTTTGATTTCAGTTTTGACCCAGTAGTTGTTTAGCATCATGCTGCTTAGTGTCCATGTCTTTGTGGGCTTTGGGAAATGTTGTTGGTGTATTGGTTTTCTTGTAGAGATCCTTCACCTCCTTGGCTAAATTTGTTCCTAGGTATTTTATTTTCACAGCTATTATAAATGGGATTGCCTTATCAATTTCTTTCACAGCTAGTTCACTACTGATTAAAGAAGCACTACTGATTTTTGTATGCTAATTTTATATATTGCAACCTTACTGTATTTATTAATAATCAGATCTAAGAGTTTTTTGGTAGAGTCTTTAGGTTTTTCCAGCTATAAGATCATGTCAGCAGAGAGGGACAATTTGATGTCTTCATTTCTACTTTGGATATTTTTTATTTTATTCTCTTGCCTCATTTCTCTGGCTAGGACTTCTAGTACTGTGTTGAATAGAAGTGGTAAAAATGGGCATACTTTTCTAGTTTCAGTTCTTAGAAGAAAGGCTTTCAGTTTTTCCCCATTCAGTATGATGTTAGCTATGGGTTTTTCATGTATGGCCTTTATTATGTTGAGATATGTTCCCTTTATTATCATTTGAGTCTTTTCTATGTCTAGTTTGTTGAGAGGGTTTTTTTTTTTAAATCACGAACAGATGTTGAAATTTTTTTTTCTTTGAGTTGGGATCTCACTATGTCACCCAGACTGGAGTGCAGTGGCAGAATCATGGCTCACTGTAGCTTTGCCTGCCTGGGCTCAGGTGGTCCTTCCGCCTCAGTCTTCCAAGTAGCTGGGAATATAGGCTTGGCTAATTTTTTCTTATTTTTGTAGAGACAAGGTCTCTCTATGTTACCTAGGCTGGTCTCAAACCCCTGGGTTCAAACAATACTCCCACCTTGGCCTCCTAAAGTGCTGGGATTACAGGTGTAAACCCCTGTGCCCAACCTAGGATGTTGAATTTTATCAAATGCTTTTCAACATTTGTTGAAATGATCATATGGTTTTTGTCCTTCATTCTGTTTATGTACTATATCACATTTATTGATTTGCATCTGTTGATGCATCCGTGAACCCTTAAGATAAATTCTACTTGAGCATGGTATATTATTTTTTTTTTGATGTGCTGTTGGATGTGCATTTTGCTAGAATTTTGCTGAGAATTTTTGCATCTATGTTTATCAGGGATATTGGTTTGTAGTTTTCTTTTTCTTTTTGGTGTCGTTGTCTGCTTTTGGTGTCATGGTAATTTTGGCCTCACAGAAGGAGTCAGAGAGTATTTCCCCCTCGTTAATTTTCTGAAATGCTTTGAGAAGAATTGGTGTTAGTTCTTCTTTGAAAATTTGGTAAAATTCAGCAATTAAGTCATCTGGTCTTGGATTTTTTTGTTGTGAGACTTTTTATTACTGATTCAATCTCACTATTTGTTATTTTTAACATAACTTATTATTACTGTTCAGATTTTTTATTTTTTTTCTGATTCTATTTTGGTAGGCTGTATACATCCAGGAATTTATTCATTTTTTCTAGGCTTTCCAATTTGTTGGTCTCTGATGATCTTTTGTATTTCTGTGGTATCAGTTATAATGTAGCCTTTTCTATTTCTGATTTTGTTTATTTGGGTCTTCTCTCTTTTTCTCTTGGTCAGTCTAGCAAGTAGTTTATTGCTCATCTTTTCAAAAAATAAACTTTTTGTTTTGTTAATCTTTTTTTTTTTTTGAGTTGGAGTCTCACTCAATTGCCCAGACTGGAGTGCAGTGGCCACTCCTGGCCACCACAACCTGCTGGGCTCCAGTGATCCTTCTGCCTCAGCCTTCCGAGGAATTACAGGCATGCGCTACCAAGCCCGGCTGATTTTTTTTTTTGATTTATTGTAGAGATGAGGTCTCGCTGCCCAGGTGGG
>NW_007260133.1:373177-526410 GCF_000164805.1 Carlito syrichta | reverse complement strand
TCACCTCAGCCTCCCAAAGGTGCGGGATTATAGGCTGAGCCACCGAGTCTGGCTTGTCAATCTTTTGTATTTTTTAGAAGCCTCTATTTTGTTTAGTTTTGCTCTGATCTTTTTTTATTCTACTAATTATGGGTTTTGTTTTGTTTTGTTTTTTGCTTTTCTATTTCCTTGAGGTGCACCATTAGTTTGATAAATTGAAAATTTTCAAACTTTTGATGTATTTATTGCTATAAAATTCTCTCTTAGCACTGCTTGTGCTGTATCCCATAGGTTTTGATAAAGTTGTGTTTCAATTTTCATTTGTTTCAAAACATTTTTAAACTTACTCCTTAATTTCTTTCTCTGCCTAATGGTTATTCAGGGGCGTGTTATTTAATTTCCATGTATTTGTATGATTTCCAAAGTTTCTCTCAAGATTGATTTCCAGTTTTATTCCATTGTGGTCTGAGAAGATACTTATAATTTCAACTTCAAATATTTTATTGAAACTGGGCTTGGTGGCTCAGCCTGTAATCCCGCACCTTTGGGAGGCTGAGGTGAGTGGATTGCCTGAGCCCGTGAGTTCGAGACCCGCCTGGGCAGCAAGACCTCATCTCTACAATAAATCAGAAAAATCAGCCGGGCGTGGTAGCGCATGCCTGCAATTCCGGCTACTTGGAAGGCTGAGGCGGAAGGATCGTGGAACCCAGCAGGTTGAGGCTGCGGTGGCTGGGAGCGGCCACTGCACTCCAGTCTGGGCGACAGAGTGAGACTCCAACTCAAAAAAAAAATAATAAAAATAAAAATTTTATTGAGACTTGTTTCGTGTACTAACATATGGCCTATCCTGGAGACTGTTCCAAGTGCAATTCGGAAGAATGTGTATTCTGTAGTTGTTGGATGAAATGTTCTATAAATATCTACTAGGTCTACTTGGTGTACGGTGCAGTTTAAATCTATCGTTTCTTTGTTAATTTTCTGTCTTGATCTGTCTAATGCTGGGAATGGGGTGCTGAATTCTCCAAATATTATATTAGAGTCTGTTTCTCTCTGTAGATCTTATAATATTTGCTTTATCTGAGTGCTCTGCTTTTGGAGGAATATAAATGTTTAGAATTATATACTCTTGCTGAATTGATCTGTTTACCATTATGTCTTTATTTACTGCTTTTGACTTAAAGTCTGTTTAATCTGATATAAGTATATAGCTATTTCTGCTTTCTCTTTGGTTTTTATTTGCATGGAATATAATTTTCTTTCAGCACTTTGAATATATCATCCCATTCTTTCCTGGTCTGTAAGGAAAATTCACTGTTAGTCTTATGGGTGTCCTTTTTGGGTGACTAGATGCTTTCTCATGCTGTTTTTGTAATTATCTCTCTGTCTTTTGATAGTTTGTAATGTGCTATGGAAAAGACCTTTTTGCATTGTATTTATTTGGTCACCTTTGAGCCTCCTATATCTAGATGTCTAAATCTCTCACTAGACTTGGGAAGATTTTATGTATTATTTCATTAAGTGAGTTTTCGAAACATTTGTTTTCTCTTCACCTGGGACACTGAAAATTTAATATTTGATTGCTTTATGGTGTTCCACATGTTACATAGTCTTTACTTATTTTATTTTATTATTTTTTTGATCTGACTGGGTTATTTCAAAAGACTTGCCTTCTGGTTGTGAGATTCTTTCTTTTGCTTGATCTAGTCTATTGTTAAAGCTTTTCAATGTATTTTGTATTTTATTATATGAATTCTTCTATTTCAAAATTTATTTGATTCTTTTTTATGATATCTATCTCTGTGTTAAATTTCTCATTTATATCCTGAATTATTTTTCTGATTTCTTTGTATTGTTTTTCTAGGTTCTCTTGTATCTCAAGAAGATTTTTATTATGATTATTCTGAATTCTTTATTTGGGACTTCATGAATTACTTTTTCACTGGAATCTGTTGCTGGAAAATTATCATATTCCATTGGATGTGTCATATTCCTTGCTTTTTCATGTTTCTTGTGTTCTTACATTGTTATCTGTGCAGTGTAGTAGTCACTTCCGATTTTTTTTTGTATTTGATTTTTTAGGGAAGGCTTTTTCCTAAAGATGTATCTGAAGTATTGGTTGGGTAGGGTACTTTGGTATTGATTCTGGATGCATGCAGTAGTGTAGTCTCTCTATGACTTTTTGGCTGTAAACATTGTCAAAGCTGTCTGTGGTTTCCTTGGTGGCCTAGGGTGTAGTTGTTAGTGGAGTCTGTAGCAAAGTTTGGCTGAGACTGGCGCATGCAGTGAGCCAGTCTTTGGACTTTAGTGGTGCAATGATGGGGTGAATGTGACTGTCCTTGGGCACCAGGGTGGTGTATACCGGCACCAATATTAGCTGGTCCAGACAGGCCAATTTTGGGGCTCTCAAGTGCCAGGAATGGCTGTAGTGGGCAGGGCAAGTGGGCAAGGTCTTGGGAGTGGATTTGGTGTGGGTGATAATAGTACCATAGGTGGGATAATGCCTGGTACCCAAGCAATTTGTGCTGGTGTGGGCAGTGGTTGTGATGGGCTAGTGCTCCTGTCCCCAGTGTGCAGGTGAGTACCAGCTGTGATGGTAGCAGCAGGTTGGGTGAGCCCAAACTCAGACCCTGGAATAAGTGCTCAGGTGTGAACAGTGATGGACTGGGTTGGGCTATCCTTAGGCCTCTAGATAATATGTCTGGGTCCTGGGAGAGGGTTGAGCTGGGCTGGGCATTCCCCCCGTAGTGCACGCAGGTGCTGACTGAGGTAGGCAGAGGTGAGGTCATCCCCAGGCTGCTGGCAGAATCCTCTGTCGCCACCTTGTTACTGGGTAGGGCATGGCTGGTTCCAGCGGGGAGCAACCATAGACAGGTGGCTGGAGGTGTGTGTTTTCTCATGCTTCAGCCCACAGTGGCAGCAGGCAGTGGAATCTGTCCCCGGGGTGTGAACAAATATGTAGCTGCCCTTTCTCAGGAGTGGCAGTTGCAGATGGGGAATGTCAGATTGCTAGGGTACCAGGGCGTTGCCCCACCTATGGTACTATTATCACCCGCACCAAACCCACTGCTTGGGGGCTCCAGGGGTATGGAGATGCAGGTGATTTGGGACCCCAGGACAGGATGCAGTGTGGTGGGGGTTGGGCTTTCAAAATGGCACCATGGTGTGGCTGTATAGGACTTGGGGATTTATGGGACTTCCTGTGAGCTCCCTCTCTGGAGCAATGCCATTATAGAGCATTCAGGCAGTTTCCTACATTAGTCTTGGGAACTGCAAGAGTCGAGGGGCTCCCTGTGGCTAGAATTTTAAGAGTTTGTGGTGGGAGTGTGGACCACTGTGTCTCTCATTTATCCTTTCCCTGCAATAGGGAGCTTCTCCTGGATCCCAGCCAATTCCAGATGAGCAGGCTGCCTCACTTCTTCTCCTTCTTTGCATTCAATGTTTCCTGTCACTTCTCTGTTGAGTTCTGGTGTTCTCTCTTAGATGATCTTTTGGAAGTGTGATTATCTATTTGGTTCTTGTGGAAAAGGCAAGTGCCAGATGTATTTAGTCAGCCATCTGGAACTGCTTTTCCCTGGTAATTCTATTTTTTAGTATATTGAGGAACCTTCAAACTATTTTCCAAAATGGCTGTACTAATTTGCAATACCACCAACAACGTGTAAGGGTTTTTTTTCCTCCACATCCTTGACAACACACTTATTACCTTTCATTTTTTTGATAATAGCAAATTTAACAGGCATTAGGCGATATCTTATTGTGGTTTTAATTTGCATTTATCTGATGATTTAGACATATTGAACATTTTTTCATGTATCTGTTGGCCATTTCTGTGTCATCTTTTGAGAAATCTTTATTCAGTTCCATTGACCATGTTAAAAATAGGGTATAAAGAAATTCGTTTTCTTGTTATCGAATAGTTTGAGTTCCTTGTATATTTTTGATATTAACCCTTTTTCTGGTATGTGATTTGCAAATATTTCATCCCATTCTGTTTTCTCTTTACTCTGTTGTTCCCTTTGCTGTGCAAAAACCTTTAAATTTGACATAATTCTGTCTATTTTTTGCTTTCATTGCCTGTGTTTTGGGAGTTTTACTCAAGAAATCATGGCCTGGATCAATGTTATGGAGCTTTTCTCCTTTTTTTTTCTTTTAGCAGTTTTACAGTTTCAGATCTTACATTTAAGTCTTTAATCCATTTTGAGTTGATTCTTATATAGGGAGTAGAATATGGGTCCATTTTCATTCTGCATGTGCATATCCAGTTTTACCAATACATTTTATTGAAGAGATGTCTCTTCCCCATTGTGTGTTCTTGGTACCTTTGTTAAAAGTCAATTAACCATAACTGTGCGGGTTTATTTTTGGGCTCTCTATCCTATTTCACTGGTCAATGTGTCTGTTTTTGTGCCAGTACTCTGCTGTTTTGATCACTATAGCTTTGTAATATATTTTGAAATCCAGTAGTGTGATGCCTCCAGCTTTAACATTACAATATTTTTACATACTATTAGGTTAAGCATGCAGTAGTTTGTCATAAATTATTTTTCTATGTTGGAAAATTTTGGTTGGGTTTATTTTATTTTTCCTTCTTAAATAACTCTGTGGTAAATAACTTTTAATGCTTATCATCTTACTCTGAAATTCTGTTTTTTCACTATTTAAAAAAAGATGTTTTCCTGTTTATTTTACTGTGTATCTGGGTTTCTTTTCTTCACCTTACTCTCAAATCTTCTAGTTAGCATCAGTTGAGGTCTTGAGTGATAACTGTTGACTTAGTACCTTGTCCAACATGTGCATTTGTGTAGCATAGTTTAAAGGGTGTATAAAATACCATACAAAGAATCCAGAGGAGGGAGGGCAATCCAAGATGGCCACTGGGGGGGTGGGGGCAGCCAACTTGCACCTCTCTCACTGAGCCAAACAGAGAGGACAGAGCCAGTCACGGATAAACTCAGTCAGCTTTAGCTTTAGCAGTTTGGGGCAGAGGGAGTACCCTGCATCCTGCAGAAGACTCTTGGAGTGCACAGTGTCAAGGAGGAGAGAATCCAGGTGGTCCACCTTGGAGGCAGGGGCCCATCCCTGCCAGGTACCAGGCTTACATAGGATCTGCAGCCCTGCGTTGTATGTGAGAGAGGTAGGTACTCTTATTTTTATTTTATTTATTTATTATAAAGATGTAGTGTACAGGGTTAGGTATACAAACATTGATTATGCAGGTACCCTTGTTGATGAGGTATACCTCTCCCTCCCCTAGCAGTTTCCCTCAACTGCCAATCCCACTCCCCTCCCCTTGACATGGTCTGGGTCGGTTTTCCTCTTCCCAACTGCGGGCTGGTTGTTGGTCCTACAGGGAGATCTGCTTAGGGCACAGCAGCATGCTGATGGAGCCTGGAGCTGGGAACCCACTCATGCACTGAGCGCTTGCCACCAGTCAACCCTGAGAGTCTGTTCCCTGCTGGCCATGTACCTGGTGCCTAGCACCCAGGCTGGGAAAGCTCACCTGCCACGGGCACTCACTTGATGCTGGCTGCCAGTGTCTGGCAGCCAGTCTCCTCCTTTGACCAGGAAGGTTTTCCTGCGAGCATCACTCACCCAAAGAGTGGGTACCTCTGTTACATGGAATCTGCTGGTCCTAAGTGCTGAGCATGGCCTCTGACAGGGCAGGGAGAGGTTCAAAAGGTACCTGGCAGCCCCATTTCAGCAGAAACGTTTCTGGGCTGTGAATGGCAAGAAAACTCCTGCAATGCTCCCAATTGCCAGAGGGCCCATTTCCCCACCTGATCTCCGCATAGAGCTTGCAGTGGGGTGTGGGAAGGCAGTGTGGCTGGCCCGACCACAGAAAAAACTGCAACTGAAAGTCACTTTGAGTTCTGAGCTCTGCCTGGCCAGAGTGGCAGAGCAGGAGCAAATGTCCTCCTCTCTGTTCCCGTGTGAACTATTCTGAATGGTGGAAAAGGCTCTAGGGAAGCAAGATGGTTCCTAGCTACAAAACAACAAAACAAAACACAAATAATAAAAAAGAGAAGGGCTGTTCCTCACAGATGAGGAAGAACCAGAGGAAAAATACCGGTAATCCTCAGAACCTTTAAGAGAGTTCACTCCCAAAGGCAGCTGTCCCAGCTCCTAAACAATGGAAGCCACCCAGAATGACCTGTCCCTGATGACAGACACAGAATTCAGATGCTGGAGGGTGAAAACGGTTAAGGAAAACCATGAAAAGTTGGCAAAGATCATCCAAGCTGTGCAGGAAACAGAAGTTGGAATGGCCAGTATAAGAAAGGTCCATTCTGAAATCCTGGAAGTGAAGAATTCTCTCCTGGAATTTCAAAGCACAATAATAAGCCTAGGGAGCAGAATCGATTAGGCAGAGGAAAGAATTTCAGGGCTTTAAGATCAAAATATTGAGCTAACCAGTCTGAGAAAAATGAGAAAAGGCTAAAAAAAAAAAAGAAAAAAAAAAAAGAGCAAATCCTACAAGAGATGTGGGACTCTGTAAATAAACCAAATCTATGGGTGATTTATATCCCCCAAACCTAAGGAGAACAGAGAACACCCCAGAACAAGCCTTCCATGAGATCATCTAATAAAATTTTCCATATCTCACTAGAGAAGTGATAATCCAAATGCAAGAGATTCAGAGAACCCTTGCAAGATTTTACATGAGAAGACTATCCCCAAGACACATAGTAATCCATTTCCACAAGGTAAGCATGTAACAAAAAATTTTAAAGGCAGCTAGAAAGAAAGGTCAGACCACCTACTGGGGAAGTCCCATCAGAACTGCAGCAGACTTCTCATCAAAAACTCTATAAGCCAGAAGGGACTGGAGTCCCATCTTCAGCATTCCCAAAGATAAGCAATTCCAGCCATGGATTTCCTACATCACCAAGCTAAGCTTCATCAGTGATAGAGTATTCAAATCCTTCCCAGACATCCAATCCCTAGAGAAGATGCTACCTCCAGACCAGCTCTCCTGGAGATCCTTAAGAAAGCTTTAAGCACAGGAAAAAAAACCAAAAAAAAAAACCAGTTCCACCCATCATGGAAGCACAAGCAAGCACAGAATTAACAAGAGCATATAGATTATCCACAAATCTAAAAAAAGAAAAAGGAAGCAAGCAACCTCTTAAGGGCCTTATGACAGGGATAAACCCTCACATATCAACAATTAACTTGAATGTTAATGGTCTGAATATGCCACCAAAAAGGCACAGAATAGAAAACTGGATAAAGAGACATGATCCTATATTCTGCTGCCTCCAGGAAACCTATCTCACTGCAAAGGCCACTCACAGTCGCGAGGTAAAAGACTGGAACTTGATTTTGCAGGGAAATGGAAAACTAAAAAGGAGCAGGGACAGCTATTATATCAGACAAAATGGACTTCAAACCAATAAAAATTAAAAAGAACACGGAAGGATACCACATAATAAAAGACTCAATCCACCAGCAAGAAATATCCATCTTAAATATATATGCACCCAACACAGGAACACCTAGATTTATAAAACAATTGCTATGTAAACTAAGAGATGACATAAAAAACCACACAACAATAGTCAAAGACTTTAATACCCTGCTAACAACCCTGGACGGATAATTGAACCAAAAAAACCAACAAGGATATCCAGAACCTTAACTCAACAGTAGACCAGATGGACCTAATAGACATCTACAGAATACTCCACCCAACAACCACAGAGTATATGTTCTATTAATCAGTTCATGGAACATAGTCCAAGATTGTTCATATTTTTGGGCATAAATCAAGTGTGAACAAATTCCAGAAGGTTGAAATAATACCAAACATTTTCTCAGATCACAGGAAATAGTAGACAAAAATATATAGAAAAGATCAATAAGACACATAGTTCGTTCTTTAAAAGAATAAATAAGACAGACCCTTGACCAGATTGACTTGAGAGAGAGAGAAAGAGAGAGAGCGAGAGAGAGAGAGAGAGAGAGAGAGAGAGAGAGACTCTGAATAAATACAATTAGAAAAAGGTGATGTCACAACTGACCCTGAAGAAATTCACAAGATTATCAGATACATCTATATTCAAATAAACTAGAAAATCTAGGGGAAATGGAGGATTTTCTGGCATCACACTACCTCCCCAGACTGAAACAATAAGAAATCGAATCCCTAAATAGGCCAATAACAATCCAGGAAATTAACTCAGTTATAAAAAAGTCCCTGCCAAAAAATGTCCTGGACCAGTTGGTTTCTCAGCAGAATTCTAAAAGATGTACAAGGAAGAGCTGATACTTTCTTATTGAAAGTATCCCAGGCAATTGATAAGGACAGAATTCTCCCTAACTCATTTTATGAAGCTACTATCATCCTGATACCCAAAACTGGCAAAGATTCAACAAGGAAACAAGAATTACAGGCCAATTTCCCTGATAAACAAAGATGCAAAAATTCTCAACAATATTCTATCAAATCATATCTAACAACACATCTCAAGGATCATCCACAATGACCAGGTAGGTTTCATTCACAGGATGTAGGGCTGGTTCAATATTTGCAAGACCATTAATGTAATTCAGCACATTAAAAGTGTTAAAACAAGAACCACATGATTATCTCTTTAGATGCAGAAAAAGCATTCAATAAAATCCTGCATCTCTTCTTGATAAAAACCCTTGATCACCTAGGCATCGAAGGGATGTTCTTCAAAACAGTGAGAGCCATCTAAGGCAAACCTGCAGCCGACATCATGCTTAATGCAGAAGCTGTAAGCATTCCCCCTAATGACTGGAACAAGATACGACTGCCCACTCTCACTCCTCTTATTCAACAGAGTACTGGAAGTCATAGCCAGAGCAATCAGGTAGGAGAAGGAAATCAGAGGTATCAAAATAGCAAAAGAGAAGTTAAGTTATCCATCTTTGTGGATGATGATTTGATTCTATGCCTAGAAATCCCAAGAGAGTCTGTCAAAAATCTCCTCACACGGATAAATAACTTTGGTAAAATCTCGGGATACAGAATTAATGCACAAACAGCAAGCAGACTGAAGAACAAAATAAAAAACATAGTCCCATTCAAAATAGCCACACACACAAAAAGGAATACTTTGGCATTCGCCTAACCTGAGACATGAAAGACCTTCACAATGAGAACTATAAAACATTGGAAAAATATCTCATGCTTATGGAATGGAAGAATCAATATTGTCAAGATGTCCATCTACTCAAGGCAATCTACAAATGCAATGCAATACCCATCAAATTACCAACATCACAGACCTAGAAAAGACATTACAGGATTTTATATGGAAGCAAAATGGAGCAGGACAGAGAATCCAGAAATAAAAACTCAGTCCCTCAACATCTTTGACAAAGCCACCAATAACAAACATTGGGGAAAGGAAACCATATTTAGCAAATGGTGCTGGGAAACTGGCTAGCTGCATTTAGGAGAGTGAAACTGGGCCCCTACCTGTCAACATATAAAAAAATTAACTCAATTCAAGGACTTAAATATTAAACCTCAAGCTGTAAGAATCTTAGAAGAAAAAGTAAGGAATTTCCTTTTGGATACCGGAGTAGGCAATGAATTCATGGCCAAGTTCTCAAAAACAATTGCAACAAAAGCTAAGATAGATAGGTGGGGCCATATCAAACTGAAAAGTTTTTGCATAGCAAAAGAAATCAAGAGAGTAAAGAGGCAATCCACAGAATGGGAAAAAAATATTTGTAAGTTATGCATCTGACAAAGGCCTAACGTCCAGGATCTACAAGGAACTCAAACAAATTAAAAGGACTGAAACAACCCCATTGCAAAGTGGGTAAAGTGAATAGACACTTCTCAAAAGGGAACATACAAGCAGCCAATAAACGCATGTAAAAATGCTCAGACTCATCATCAGAGAAATGCAAGTTAGGACCACAATGAGATGCCACCTAACACCTGAAAGGATGGCCGTTATTAATGCCAAAAAACAACATGTGCTGGTACAGCTGCAGAGAAAAGGGAATGCTTCTACACTGCTGGGAATATAAGCTAGTTCAATCTCTATGGAAAGCAGTGTGGCAATTTCTCAAAGAACTGAAAATCAGGCTTCCACACGATCTAGCAATCCTCCTAGGAATATACCAAGAAGAACATAAATTGCTCTACAAAAAAGACACCTGCACCCTCATGCTTATTGCAACACTATTCACGATAGCAATAACATGGAACCAACCCAGATGCCCATCAAAAGTAGACCGAATAAAGAAAGTGTGGTATATATCCACAATGGGATATTATGTAGTCATAAAGAAGAACAGACTCATGGCCTTCACAGCAACTTAGATGCAGCTGGAGACCATCATACTAAGTGAACTATCCGTAGAAACAAAGAACTGAATACCACATGTTCTCACTCAAGCGAGCCCTGATCACTGGTCACACGAGCACAGGGGTGAGATTGGCAGGCACTGGACACTGCCAGGGGAGTGAGAAAGAGAGGAGGGAAAAGGGCAGGAACTGGGTACCTGGTCTGCTATCAGAGGGACAGAGAGCAGCTAGAAGCCTAAACTTCACCTGCATGCAACCTACTAATGTAGTAAGTCCTCATTGTACCCCACAGCTTGAAAATTAAAACAACAACAAAAAGAACCAGAGGCGAGAGACAACTTAATGAGACAACTTAACTGATGAAATCTTCTATACAATGTATGACTATTTCTATAAGGATTGGGAAAGTACATTATCTGTTTTATAATTTTTTATGTATAAAAATAATTTTTATTTTACCTATCTTATTTATTTAATCAGAGTCTCACTCTGTCACCCAGGCAGGAGTGCAGTGACACGATCACGGCTACCACAGCCTCGACCTGATAGGCTCAGAATATCCTTCCACCTCAGTCTTCCAAGTAGCTGGAACTACGGGCATGTGCTACCATGCCTGGCTAATTTTTTGATTTTTTTGTAGAGACGAGGTTTTGCCCGGGTTGGTCTTGAACTCCTGGGTTCAGGTGATCTTCTTGCCTCTACCTCCCAAAGTTCTCGGATTGCAGGTGTGAGCCATCACGCCCGGCCTCAGTTTTATAATTTTAAATTTTCTTTTATATTGTTTTCCATATCTGTATGTGGCATGTGAATAATGAATATACATGATTATAGATGTATACTGTAAGCATACTTGAGTAGACCCGGTATATCTGTCAATTGTGCCAAAAAAAAAGAGACAACAATGGTTATTTTATAAGCAATTTAACTTAACAAGACAAATTTGAATAAGAGTCAAGTCAAACTTGCAGAGAACATTTATTGCTGCCAGTGGAGATTAATGAAGTATTATAGTACGTCTTTGCTACTGGTGAGCTGAGGGAGTACTACCTCGTTCCTCTGGTGACAGGTGTTTGTTGTCTGGCTGTCACAGTCAGACTGGGTGGACACCCTTGCCTCTTCTTGCATGTCCTAGTGGTAGCACTTGCTCCCTAATGACTAGCTTTGCTGCACAGTTTGAAGCCGCTTCATTTTTGTTTTTTGCCTTCGAGCAGTTCTCAGTTTTTTAGTTTTTAAGAAACTGTCCTCTAATTGGTATAGAAAATCTTCTATTTGTCCAACCTAAAAGAAATAAACAGATACAACAAGATTTGTTGTTGGTTTTCTGAGTTTTGTATGCTTATGAGGCATTTAAAATTAAATGGCTCATACAGGTCCATGTTGGAACAGGACTGGTAGACACAGAAATTATTATACATTAAACCCTTCTTCTGTTTCTATATCAGGTTCTCCTACTTTACTAAGATGAAGTAGAATATAGAAGTTTGCTTTAACACTGGGTCCAATGTGCTAGGAGTAGAAATGGAGATTATTGTCACATGCTATTTTTAATGGTCAGTAAAACCAGGGATTTCAAAAGGAAGTGGATGATGGAAAATTAATCCATTGCAAGCCCTTTCTCTACCTTCTTTATCAAAGATAAGAATGAAAGCAAACAAATAAACTTATCCCTCAAATCCAGAAATTCTAGCATTTACATGCCCCTAGCCAACATGAGAGAAAAATGAATATCCTGCATTGTCTCAGCAAAAATCATTTCTCCTTGAAATAAAAAAATTCTGGTAAACTATGTTTTCTTAAAAAATGCCATACTCCAGGGAATAAGGCAAAATAACGATATTCAAAACAATAATTCTTGGGAAAAAAGTCTTTCTCCAAAGAAAACTTACAATTATTCAATGGCAGTTGATAGAATGAATATATTATACAGTTTGTAAGAAAAATTATAGAATAAAAGTTTACATATATGCTGAATTGGGCTCTCATGAAAGTCAGTAGATATAACAATTTATACTTAACCCTGACTCCTAGGACATGCATATTGTATTAGCTTAACATTATTCACTGAAGAGATCACTGTCATAAAGTTAACTCAAAGCTAAAGCACTTACTATTCAAGGTACGTGAGTGTATCATCTACTTAAGATAAAAGCACTTACAACTTCAATTTTCCAATTTTGAGTTCTACTTTTAAATTGCTTGATTTATCATTCAGAGTAATATCCAAAAGATAATTCAGAGTGTCAAAAAGAGGATAATAAATGGTAGCACTCATCCATATGTTATGCTTAGGTCTTATATCACACCAGTGATGTAAACTGTCTACTGGTTTCCTTAAGAAAGCAAGATAACTTATTTATGTGAAAACCATTCCTTTAGAAAACCTTTTAAAAACTCCTTCAGGTAAATTTTTGCAAAAGCACATTGCCCTTTATGGTGCCTGATCATTGCAGGACACACCAAAATAACTGGATATAATTTTTTTATTATTTCATGAAGTCAATGCATTATTCCATATATTCCATATATGTATTATCTGATTTTCACCAAAATAATATGCTGAAAAATTAACATAGAGCACAAAGATGCAAATATAATGGATGGCACTTTATCATGACTTCAATAGTCGAGTTAATGACTCATTCATATTATTTGCACTTACAATGAATCATTTAAATCAAAGCTATTTACAATTAAAATATTTGCAATTAGCCCAAATACAATTTAAGCTTATAATTCTAATGCAGAAAAAATTCCTTCGATGAGGAAAACATAATTGTTTTAAAATAATTGGTAGCTGCTGCATTTTTAAAAAAATTGTGTTTCTTAAGAGCAGTGTAGACTGACGGGGTTGCCTTTCATTAAGAAAAGACGAACACAAGCTGTGTCACTGGAATGAAGAGTTCTGCTGAATTAAGCCAGCAGGTCTAGAGCACACATTGTGTGCATACTGCACCTGCCTGTGTGTTCACCTTCCTCCTGGTCTGTCTCCATGCTGTGCTCTGATCTGTCTCATGATTATTCCAGAATGATATTTTTAAAATCTAAATCTGATCGTATCTTTCCCTTGCTTGAAATATTTTACATAGATTTCTAGACTCTTAACATGGCCTATACAGATCTGGGTGATCTGGTGTCATTTGCATCTCTGGTTCTGCTAACATCACTCTGCCTGCTTTATATAATATGTCTTCCCACCTGGATTTGAAGCCCCATAAGGCAGGAACTAGGTTCACATTGTTCACTATTCCCAGAATATAGGATATGATTCGACCCCTTGATAATCCTATTCTCTGATAAAAGAGTCAAAGAGATTCAGAAAGCAACGTCTTTTTCCATACTCAAAGTAATGCTTAGTATGGTGCATATCAGAAGGCCTTTTTTCCCTCTATGAAGTAAATAAGCACTACTGTCATATTGTTTAGCTTTGGGAACATCAAGGCAAGGTGATAAAAAGGTGTTGTCTTCATCCTTGAAATAGCCAGAAGTGGAAAGGGCACTGGATGAGGAGTCAGCTGGTGTGTTGAGTTCTGTTCTTGGCTTGGCTTATAATCCTGTTCTGTAACCTCAGGGAAGTCACTTGGCCTTTCTGAGCTTCAGTTTTCACCAATATTTGAAGTTAGGAGTAGGTTGGCCTGGATAATCACCAAGGACACACCTAGACATAACATTCCACGACTTGTGCTCACATCAGATCCAAGTAGTCCAGTCCTAGAGATGAGTACTCACAGTTTCAAATCAGAGGTTATTTCCTTAGTTGACAACATTGGAGGAATGACATGAAATGTAGCAAAGTCAGTCACTTTTAGCTTCTGTACTTACTGAAGTGCAGAAGAGCTGCAACGTGTTTTTAGTAAAGCTGGTTCTTAATTTTCTTTTTTTTAAGTCAAGGAAAGAAAAATGCTGGTTGAAGAGAAAATAGATTCATATAGCTAGAAGAACAGATTGCAAATGATAGAAATTTCTATAAAGCCCTTAGGAAAATAAGACACAAAGAAATATGTAAGTATGTAAGGAGGGAAATGAGCCAGTTTTTGGAGCAGAGGCTTTATTAAACTTTCTTTCTGGTACAAAATCTACTTGCTTAACTGAATCACATAGGCTACTTGGGCATTCATGGTCTAATTTTCCCATTTGCAAAATGGGCAAATAACTTTTTCTTGTGCCAATGCTGACTTGACATTACAGTGAAATGGACATTAGATGAAATGAGCTTGCAGAGAATTCTGGGATATCTGATGACTGAGAGGAACTAAAGTTCTCAGCAGGAGGATAGGTTCTGACTGCTGTCTAATATGGCTGTAGGTCATAATTCACATCAAAGAGTAAAGAAATTGTCATCAACTGGTTTCTCAAGATCTTTTAATTCATATTCAAACACAACTATTATAGGTTGAATTACCCCCTCCCCCGCCCAATTTATATGGTAAAGTCTTAACCTCCAATACTTTAGAATGTGACCTTATCTAGAGATAGTCTTTCTATAGGTCATCAACTTAAAATGAAGTCATTAGGGTGGGCCTTAATCCAAAATGACTGGTGTTTTATAAAGTAGGGAAATTTGGAGACAGATGCACACCATGTAAAGATAAAGCCAAAGATTGGGGTAATGCCAAACAATAAAGTTTGCCAGCAAACACCAGAAAGTAAGAGAGGCATGCAACAGATTATTCTTCACAGTCCTCAGAAACCTTGAGGACACTGATTTCGGACTTCTACTCTCTAGAATTGTGAAACAATACATTTCTGTTTAAGCCCTCAGTTTGTGGTATTTTGCCTTAGCAAATGAATATCACCACTAAGCTATAAAGTGAACGGAAGCGCAATTTGGTTGTAATTTTCTCCTCAAATATAACTCTAATCCTTTCAAAAATTCACTTTTCCTACTGAGGCTCCCTACTTTGTTGGCATACCCTGCACAGGCTTA
This sequence comes from Carlito syrichta, assembly GCF_000164805.1. NCBI lineage: Eukaryota > Metazoa > Chordata > Mammalia > Primates > Tarsiidae > Carlito > Carlito syrichta. The sequence goes on along the minus strand of NW_007260133.1, from coordinate 511,216 downwards.
GTGTATACCTTGGGAACCATAATCATCTCTTGCCAATCATGGCAGTGAGAAAACGTTGATCTCAAACATAAATGGTAGATGCTGGGCTTGAATTTAGGCCTGCCTATGAAATTTCATGTAGTTTGAGTAAAGGAGAGAGGATTAGGTACATTTATATGGCTTTGCCTGCACATGTTCCTGCATTAGGAATTGAGTGCATAAAGGATTTTTAAAAAATAAAGCTTTAGAAAATGTCTTTCAGGAGAAAGTAAGTTGAGGAAATAATGAAACCCTTGAGGAATAAATATAAGGTTTATACGACAGCAGTGGTAGTTACAGAATAAGAATGTGTTTTCAGTGATTAGCAGTTTAGTCCAAAATCCTCTCGGCAAAACAGACATTTCACCCCACCACAGTGGATTTTGATAACATTAGTTTCTTTGCTCTGTTCCAGTTTAATTTCCAGACCAAATGCTTTTAAATATTTATCATCCAAAATGGCTTGAATTTTAATTCCTATTAGAATTACAATTGTTTTCAAACAGGCTTGAAATTAATTTCCAAAATAAACTTACTTTCTGAAACGGAGTTGTTTCTACTGTTCATAATACAGCAATTTCGTTTAGCTTTTGGCTAGTATTCAGACAGGCCACTATATTTTTCCTTCTTCCTTTAGTAAATTTGGTATATTATTCAGTATTTTAGTCCTAGGACTATACCATGAAAATCTGAGGCACCTACCCCTGAGATTTTCAAAATATTAAAAAAAAAAAAAGCCAAATTGTATTACCAACACTTGAATGAAAATGCCCACAAGTGATAACACTTTCTATCATATTTAATATAGAGTTAACAAGCTATTATAAAACTTTGCTATCACTTTGTTCAGGAAACCATGTGCTATGGTTTGAATGTCTATGTCCCTATAAACTAATATGGTAAAATCGCAATTCCCAAGGTGATAGTATTAGAGGGTAGGGTTTTTGGGAAGTGCTTAGGTAACAAGAGTAGAGCCCTCATGAATAGAATTAGTGCCCTTACATACAGAGGCCTGAGAGAGCTTGTGTGCTCCTTCCACCACGTGAAGATACAGCTAGAGGTTCCATCACTAAACCAGAAAACTGCCTTGATTGGATACCAAATCTGTCAGTGCCTTCACCTCTTCTAGAACTGTTAGAAATAAATTTCTGTTGTTTATAAGTCACCTAATTTATGGTATTTTGTTATGACAGTCTGAGCAGACTAAGGTACCATATATCATGGTTTAAGAAATTTATTTTTTCAACATTTAATGGTATAATTTATTTGAAGGTCTGAATATGTATTATTATATAAAACTCTTATTTTGAGATAATTGTAGATTTACATGCATCAGTAAGAAGTAATACAGGAAGAATCTGTGTACTTTTTATCCAGTTTCCCTTGTTGGTAACATCTTGCAAAACTATAGAAGAATACCACAGCCAGAATATCAGCATTGATGCAGTCAAGATACAGGACAGTTCCATCACCACAAAGAGCTCTCATGTTGCCTTTTTACAGCCACCCATTTTCCTCCTGGTCCCCTTTCTCCTTGACGCTGACAACCACTAATTAGCTCTCCATTTATAGAGTTTTGTCATTTCAAGAAGGTTATCCAAATGAAATTATATGGAGGGTTATCAAAATGCAGTCTCCATACTTCTCTGGAGAATTTTCCTAGTTGTTGTACCAGCAGTTTGTTTCTTTTTACTGAATGGTATGAATGTACCACAGTTTGTTTAACCATTCAGTCTTTGAAGGATATCTAGGTTATTTCCAGTTATGAGCTGTGATGAAATAGCATAAACATTTGTGTACAGTTTTTCTGTGAACATAAGTTTTCACTTCTCTGGAATAAAAGCTCAGGATTCCAATTGTAGGTTATATAGTAGTTGCATATTTATTTATTTGTTTATTTTTAAAGAAACTGCTATCCTGTTTTTCACAGTGGCTATGCCATTTTACATTCTCATTAACAATGTGTGAGTGATCCAATTTCTCTCTCTCCTTAGCAGTATTTAGTGTTGCCAGTATATTTTATTTTAGCCATTTTGACAATTACATACTGACATCTCATTGGGGTTTTAATTTGCATTTTTCTGATGATGGTGATGTTGAATATCTTTTAACATGTTTACTTTTCATTCACTTTGATAAAATACCTATTCATAGATTTTGTCTATTTTCAAATTGGAATAACTTTTTTTTAATTGGTGGAATTTTACAAAATCTTTTGTAGGATGTGGATTTTGCAAATATTTTTTTCTCACTCTGAGCTTTTCTTTTTATTCCTTTTAACCATAGTCTTTCACAGATAAATATTTTAATTTTGATGAAGTCTAATTTATCAGTTAGACTTTTTGGGATTGTACTTTTGGTATGAAGTCTAAGAAGTCTGCATAGACCAAGAACCCAAAGATTTGCTCTTATTTTTTTCCTAAAAGTTTTATAATTTTACATTTTGCATTTAAGTCTGTGACTCATTTTGAGTTAATTTTTATATAAAGTGTGAGGTTTAGGTTAAGGCTTTTTTTTTGTAAGTCGATGAATGTCTAAATGTTCCAGCATAATTTGTTGAAAAGGCTATCTTTCCTCTACTTTACTTTTATACCTTTATTAAAAGCATTGATTGAGCATATTTGAGTAAGTTTATTCTTATTCTGTTTTATTATGTCTATTCTACCACCAATACCACAACATCTTGATGATTGTAGCTATGTAAAAAATTTTAAAATTGAGTAAACAAATTCCTTCCACTTAATTCTTTTTCTAAAGTGTTTTAACTAGTCTGTATCCTTTGCCTTTTCATATAAATTTTAGAATAATCTTGTCTGTACCTACGAAAAATTTTCCTGTGATTTTTAATAGGAATTATTTTAAACATATATAAAGTTAAACAATTTTTATTTTAAATTGGTAGGTACACATGAGGATTTGTTCACAAGTATATTGTGTGAAGATGAGAGGTGGGCTTCTGATGAGCCCTCCCCCACCCAGTGGTGAGGAGGGGACACAATGGGTGGTTTGGTGTCCCTTATGCCCTCTGCTTCCCTTCCTTAGCAGTGACCAGTGTCTGTTGTTTCAATTCTTGTGCCTGTGTACTCAATGTTTAGTGTACACTTATGAGTGAGAACATGTGGAATTCAGATTTTTGTTTCTGTAACAGTTCACTTGGAATCGTGGTCTCCAGCTGCATTCATGTTGCTGCAAAGGACATGATTCTGTTCTTCTTTATGGATGTATGTTTGTCATATGCATATGTGCCACGTTTTCTTTTTCCAGTACACTTCTGATAGGTTTCTGGGTTGGTTTCATGTTTTTGCTACTGTAGATAGTGTTGCAATAAACATACAAGTGCAGGTGTATTTTTTTTTTTGGTAGAGCAACTTATGCTCCTTTGGGTATATTACCACAGCGGGATTGCTGGGTCTAATGGTAATTCTATTTTCAGTTCTTTGAGATATATCCAAACTGCTTTCCACAAAGGTGGAGCTAGGCTACATTCTCACCAACAGTATAATAGTGTTTCCCCCTTTTCCTGCAGCCTTGTCAACACCTGTTGTTTTTTGACTTTTTAATGAGAATTATCTTGACTGATGTGAGGTGGCATCTTATTGTAGATTTGCATTTCTTTGATGATTTCTAAAGCTGAGCAAGTTTTCCTATGTTTGTTGACTGCTTGAATTTCTTCCTTTGAAAATTGTCTGTTTATGTCCTTTGTCCATTTTTTAAATGGGGCTGTTTGTTTTGTTTTTCCTGTCAATTCATTTGAGTTTCATATAGACCTGAACGTTAGGCCTTTGTCAGGTGCCTAGCTTATAGATATTTTCTCCCATTCTGTGTGAGTTGTCTCATTTCTCTTGATGGTTTCTTTTGCTGTGCAAAAACTTTTTAGCTTGATAAGTTTCCACCCGTCAATTTTAGTTTTTGCTACATTTGCTTTGGACTTGGCTATGAATTCATTACCTAGGCCTACATTCAGGAGGGTGTTCCCTAGGTTTTCTTCTAAGATTATTATAGTTTGAGGTTTCATATTTAAGTTCTTCATCCTTTTTGAGCTAATTTTAGTATATGGTTATAGGTAGGGATTTGGTTTCATTCTTCTGCATGTGGTTAGACAGTTTTTCTAGCACCAGTTGCTAAATAGGATTTCTTTACCCCGATGTTTGTTTCTGCTGGCTTTGTCAAAGATGAGTTGGTCTGTGGTTTTATTTCTGAGTTCTCTTCCTGTTTCATTGGTCTATGTGTCTATTTTTGTACCAGCACCATGCTGTTTTGGTGACTGTAGCCTTGAAATCTGGGAGTATAATGCCATAAGCTTTGTTCTTTCTGCTGAGGATTGTTTTAGCTATTTGGGTTGTTTTTTTGCTTCCACATGAATTTAAGTATTGTCTTTTCTAGGTCTGTGAAAAATGATGCTGGTAGTTTGTTAGGAATTGTGTTGAATTTGTAGATTGCTTTGGGTAGAGTGGACATTTTGACAATATTGATTCTTCTAATCCATGAGCATGGGATGTTCTTTCATTTGTTTGTGTCATCTTTGATTTCCCTGAACAGAGTTTTTGTAGTTTTCATTGTGAGGCTCATTCACCTCTTTGGTTAGATGAATACTGAGGTATGCTACTTTTTTGTGGCTGTTATGAATAGGATTGTGTTTTTTATTTGGTTCTCAGCCTGCTTGTTTTTGCTGTATAGGAATGCAACTAGTGTTTGAGCATTGATTTTGTATCCTAACACTTTACCAAGGTCGTTTATCAATGCAAGGAGGTTTTGGGCAGACTCTCTGAAGTTTTCTAGGTACAGAACAATGTTATCTACAAAGAGGGATAATTTAATTTACTCTTTTCCTTTTCCTTTTTGGGTACCTCTAATTTCTTTCTCCTACTTGATTGCTCTGGATTTGACTTCCAGTACCCTGTTAAATGGGAATGGTGAGAGTGGACATCTTTGTTTTACTCCAGTTCTTAGGGGAAATGCTTCCAGCTTCTACCCATTAAGTATGATGCTGGCTGCAGGTTTGTCATAGATGGCTCTTATTGTTTTTAAGGAATGTTCTTTTGATGCCTAGATGTTTGAGGGTTTTTATCAAGAAGCAATATTGGATTTTATCAATTGCTTTTTCTGTATCTATTGAGATAACATGTTTCTTGGTTTTATATCTGTTACATTTATTGATCTGCATATGTTGAACCAACCTTGCATCCCGGGGATGAAGCCCACCTGGTCATGACAAGTGATCTTTGTAAAGTGTTGTTGGATGGAATTTGCTAGTATCTTATAGAGAATTTTTGCATCTATGTTCATCAGGGAAATTGGACCGAGGTTTTCTTGTTGATTCTTTACTATTTTGAGGTATCAGAATGATATTGGCTTCATAGAAGAAACTAGGGAGAATTTCTTCCTTCTTGATTGCTAGGAAAACTTTCAATAGGATTGGTCAACTCTTCCTTGGATATCTGGTATAATTCAGTTAGAAAACATCTGGCCTGAAGCTTTTTCTGATGTGGAAGTTTCTTACTACTGAATCAATTTCTTTGATTGTTATTGGTCTGTTTGAGATTTTAATTTCTTCCTGTTTCAGTCTTGGGAGGTTGTATGTTGTCAGGAATTTCTCCATTTCCTCTAGGTTTTTTAGCTTACTTGCATATACATGCTCGTATTATAGTAATCTCTGATAATCTATTGTATTTCTTCAGGGTTGGTTGTAACATCGCCTTTTTTATTTCTGAATGTGTTCACTAAAAATATTCTCTCTCTCTCTCATTAATCTGGTCAGAGTTCTATCAATCTCATTTATCCATTCACAGAACCAGCTTTTTGACTTGTTGATTTTTGTATAATTTTTTTTGGTCTCTATTTCATTTTGTCCTGATTCTGTTTTGATAATTTCAATTCTTCTACTGGGTTTGGGGTTGGATTGTTCTTCTCTTTCCAGCTCCCTTAGGTATGACATTAGATCGTTTACATGAGATCTCTGTTTTCTTGATGTGTACATGCAATGTTATAAATTCTCCCTGCACTGATTTCATGGTATCCCATAGGTTTTGGTATGTTGTGTTTTTTCTTTTTGTTTGTTTCTAAAAATCTGTTTATTTCTGTCTTGATTTCTGTGTTAACTTCAAAGTCATTCAAAAGTATACTGTTTAATTTCCATGTATTTGTGTGTTTTGGGGGATTCCTCTTGGTGATGATATCTATTTTTATTATGCTATTGTTTAAGAAAATGCTTGGTATGATTTTAGACTTTTGAAATTTGTTCACGCTTGATTTATGTTTAAGGAAGTGGTTGGTCTTAGAGTATGTTCCCTGTGCCAATGAGAAGAATGTATTATTTTGGGTTGTTGGGTGGAGTGCTCTGTAGAATCTTATTAGATGTACTTGGTCCAGTATTGAATTAAGGTTCCAAATTTCTTGGTTAGTTTTCTGCCTTAATGATCTGTCTAAATATGTTAGCAAGGTATTGAAGTCTCTGACAATTATTATATGGCTGCTATGTCCTCTCTTAGACTAATTAGCAATTGCTTCATAAATCTGAGTGCTCATATGCTGTGTATAAATTCAAGTTAGATCATTCTTGCTGGAAAATTTAGTTCTTTATCATTATGTTCTTCACTATCCTTTTTTAACTTTTATTGGTTTAAAGGCCATTTTATCTAATATAAGAAAAGCTACTCCTGCTGGTTTTTTGTTTTCCTTTTTTCTAGAAGATCTTTATTTAGACCTTTACCTTGAGCCTGTGGGTATCATTTACAGTGAGATGGGTTTATTGAAGGCAGCAGAAGGATGGATTATGTTTCTTTATCTAATTTGCCACTCTGGGCCTTTGAGCGACACATTCAATCCATTCGCATTTAAGTTAATTATTGAGATCTGGGGCTTTGTTCCTGTCATATTGTTTTTAAGAAGCTGTTTTATGTTTTAGTTTTGGGTTGTTTTGTATGGTCTGTAAACTTTGGTTACTTATGCTTTTGCAGTGTGTGGAACTATTCTCTCATTTCTGAGCTTAGAACTTTTTAAAAGCATCTCCTGAAGTGTTGGTCTGGAGGTGGCATATTCTCTTAGGGATTGCATGTCTGGGGAGGATTTTAATTCTTCTTCATTAATAAAGTATAGCTTGGCAGGATAGTAAATTCTTGGCTGAAATAGCTTCTCTTTAAGAATGTTTGGTCCCCATTCCCTTCTGGCTTGTAAGATTTCTGCTGAGAGGTCTGCTGCAATTCTGATGGGTCTCTCTTGGTTGGTGGTCTGACTCTTCTCTCTAGCTGCCTTTGGGTTTTTTTTCTTTCATGCTTACCTTGGCAAATCTAATTATTATGTGACTTGGAGAGAATCTTGTGTAATAACTTGCTGGAGTTCCCCAAATTTCTTATGTCTGTACCGCTGCCTCTCAAGCATGACAGGGGAAGTTTTCTTGGAAGACATCATCTTGGAGAGCTTGTTCCAGGGTGTTTTCAGTTTCCCCTTCTCTCTCATGGATAGATTTGGTCTCTACACAATCCCAGGCCTCTCATAGGCTTTGTTCATTTTTCCTAAATCTTTTCTCCTTAGTTTTGTCAGACTAGGTTAATTCAGTAATTCAGTCTTCAGGTTCTGAGATTCTTTCCTCTACCTGGTAGATTCTGCTGTTAAGGCTTGCTATTTTGTTTTGGAATTCCAGGAGAGAATTCTTTAATTCTAGAAATTCAGTTTTGTTCTTTCTTAAAATAACCAGGTCGGCTTTCACTTCCTGTACTGTTTTTGTGACCTGGTTAATTTGGGTGTCCACTTTTTCCTGGATCTTGTTAAGTCTCTTTGTCATCCATGGTCTGAATTGTATGTCATCAGAAACAGGTCATTGTTAATAGGCTCCATTGCTTCGGAATGTATATAAATTTTGAGAAATTGATGTCTATATTATGTTGAGTCTTCCAATCTATGAACACAATATATATCTTCATTTATTTAGATCTTTGGTTCCTTTCATCACTGTTTGTAGTTTTCAACATACAAGTCTTGTATATGTTTTGCTAGATTCACACCAAAGTATTTCGTTTTTTTGAACAATTGTAAATGGTACTGTGTCTTAAATTTCAGTGTTCTTGATCACTGCCAATATATAAAAACACAACTGAGTTTTGTACATTTAGCTTGTATCTTGCAACCTTGCTGAACTCATTCTTTTGAGGAATTTTTGTATATTTGTTGGGAATTTTATGTAGACAATTATGTCATCTGTAAATAGGAGCAGTTTTGTTTGTTTATTTCTGTTCTACATGTCTTTTATTTCCTTTTTTTGCCTTATTGGAGTGGTTAGAATTTTCAGCACTGTGCTGAATAAGAGTGCTGAGAGCTGATATTCTCACTTTGTTCCTAATCTTAGAGGGAGAGAATGCATGCTTTCATTATTAAGTGTAATGTTAACCTTATACTTTTTATAGATGTTCTTTAGCAATTTGAGGAAGTTCTCCTGTATTCCTTTTTTTCTGAGCAATTTTAATCATAAATAAGTGTTCAATTTTGTCAAATCCTTTTTTTTTTGCAACAATTAATGTGATCATGAAATTTTTCTTCTGTAATCTGTTAATATGGTAGGTTACATTGTATTTGACATATTCAAACACACATCTATGGAATTAACTTTACTTAGTTATGGGGTTTTTTTTTAAACACTGCTGAATTCTACTTACTAATAATTTAAGGATTTTTGTTTCTATATTTATTAGACATACTGGCTTATAGTTTTTTGGTTTTGTCTGATTTGGTATTAGGATAATACTAGCTTCTAACATGAATTGGGAAGTGTTTTCTATTTTTGTATTCTCTGAAAAAACTTGTGTATAATTGGTATTAATTATTCTTTAAGGGGTAGTACAATTATCCAGTGAAACCAGCTAGGATTGGAGGTTTCTATTTTGGAAGGTTATAACTATGAACAGTTATAGGGCTACTGAAATTATTTTATATTGGGTGAGTTACATTAGTTTGTGTTTTTTTAGGGATTGGTACAGCTAACCTAAGTTGTCAAATTTATATATGCAGAATTGTTCAAAGTATTCCCTTATTATTATTCTAATGTCTGCAGCACCTGTAGTAATAGTTTGTTTTATTCCATGTTGGTTTGTGTCCTCTCCCATTTTTCCTGCATTAGTTTTGCTAAATGTTTTTAAATTTTATTCATCTGTTCAAAGAGCCAGCTCTTTGTTGCATTGATTTTCTCTATTTTTATTTGTACTGATTTCTAGTTTCATCTTTATTATTTTTTTCTTTTTGCTTTCTTTGAGTTTATTTTCCCTTCTTTTTACAGTTTTTTGAAGTGAGACTTTAATTATTGATTTGAGATTTTTTCTCTTTTATAATGTGTATATTAGGTGTTGTAAATTTCTCTCAGTGCCATCTTAGCTATGTCCTACACATTTTGATATGCTATATTTTCATTTTCATTCAGTTTACTATATCCTTTCATTTACTTCCCATCCATGAACTATCCAAGTATCTAGATATTTTCATGTTATCTTTTTGGTATTGGCTTCTAGTTTGATACCATTGCAGTTGTAGAACACATTCTTTATTATTTCAGTTTTTAGAAATCTGTTCACATTTGTTTATGATCCAGAATATGGTCCATTTTGGTACATGTTCCAAGGGCACTTAAAAAGAATGAGTATTCTGCTGTTGATGAGTGGATTGGTCTATAAATTTTGGTTAGATCCTGTTGGTTGAGGATGTTGTTGAGCTTTATATCCTTGCTGATGTTCTGTTTAGTTATTCTATCAATTATTGAGAGAGGGGAGTTGAAATATTCACCTATATATGTGGACATGTCTGTTTTTCCTTTTAGTCCAATCAGCTTTTGCTTCATATATTTTGCAGACCACATTGTCTGTCCATGCACATTTAGGGTTGCTATGTCTTTTTGGTGAATTGACTTTTAGAATATCTTTAGAATTGCTTTAGAATATCTCTCTGTCTCTGGTAATTTTCTTTTTCTGAAGTCTACTTTGTCTGACATTAATATAGCTACTATAGCTTTCTTTCTATTAATGCTTGCATGATATGTCTTTTTTCATCCTTTGGCTTTTAACCTGACTATGTCATCATATTTGAAGTGAGTTTGTAGATAGCAAGCATATAATTGGGACATATTTTTAAATCCATTTTGTAGTCTGTTTTTTTGTTGGTGTACTTTTGCCATTTAAATTTAGAATAATTATTGCTATGTTAGAGCTTAGTCTGCCAATTTATTTATTTATTTATTTGGCTTTTTTTTCTTTTTCTTCCCCCGTGTTCCTGAGGGTACCTAACCTTTTTTTAGAATTCCACTTTTATTCACCTAGAGTATTTTTTGGTGTATCTTTTTGTATAGCTTTTTTAGAAGTTGCTCTAGATATTACATTATATTTATATACAGATATATATCTTCATTTGACTTGATTGAAGTGTAGAATCATCATTACTTTCTTAATGTCTCTTAATTCTTTTCCACTTATAATTATTTTAAATAGTTTCTTTAGGTATATTTAGAACTGTATTATACAATGTTATTATTTTTGCTTCCTCCAACAGACATAATTAAGAGAAGAAAAGTCACTGTTTTTACTCATATTTTTGCTTATTGTGTTCTTTCAACCTTCTTGATATTTTTAAATGTTTCTTGTATTGATCCCCTTTTATTTAAAGACATTTCTTTAGTCATTCTTTTAGGTGATACAGTCTCTTGGTTTTCCTTCATCTGAGAATATCTTGATTTCCTCCTCATTTCTGAAGAAGATTTTCATTGGGTATAGTGTTCTGGGTCGATTATTATTTTCTTTTAGTAATTGAAAATACCGTGTCAATTACGTTTAGCCTCTGTGTTTTCTTATGAGAAAGCCACTGTCATTTGAACTGTTTTTTCTCATATAGGTTATATATCATTTTTCTCTTACTACTTTAAAGATGTTTTTGCCTTTATTTTTCAGGAGTTTGACTCTGGTGTATCCTGGGGTGAATTTCTTTGGGTTTATTCTGTTTGATATTTACTCAGCTTCTTGAATTTATAGTGTTATGTCTTTTGTCATTGGGAAGTTTTCAGTCATTGCGTGTTTGAGAACTTTTTTAGTCCTGCCCACTTTTACTCTCTTTCTGAAGCTCTGATGTCACAAACATGAGATCTGTTGCAAAAGTCTCACAGATCCCAGAGGCTCTCTTCATTCCTGCCCCTTAGTTTATTTTCTCTTTGTTTTTAAGATGGGTACTTTTTTATTGTCTATTTCTTTCACTGATTCTTTCTTCTCTCCCTCCATTCTGCTGTTGAGCCTATCTAATGAGTTTGTTTTTGTTTTACTTATTTTTAGTTCTAAAATTTCTAGTTAGTTTTTCTTTGTACCTTCTATTTCTTTGCTGAGACTTCCCATATTTTTGCTGAGGCTATTTTGTTTCATCTTAACTGTGTTTGCAATTGCTCATAAAGCATTTTTATAATGGTTGCTTTAGAAAATGTCTGTCAGATAATTCTACTATATCTGACATCTCTGTAATGGCATCTGCTCATTGTCTTTCTTCATTCAGTTTGAGGTCTTCCTAATTCTTGGTTCTTTATAGATCTTCCTAGAACTAGATTGTCTTGTTCTTCCTAGTTCTTTGAAATCTAGATCTTTTGAATATTTTGTTATGTGACTCTAGATCTTATTTAAACCTCTTGGTTTAGGTGGATTTTTTTTTTTTTTTACACTGATACCGCAGGGGCTTGTGGGGCACTGCCTTGCTACTTCCAGGTGGAAATAGAAGTTCAGGTTCCCAACTCAACCTCCAATGACACCTGAGGGAGGGATGCTCCCTTACTTCTTGGCAGGGGTTGCATATTTCCACTGAGGTATCAGTGGAACTGGCTTGAAGGGAGGAGCACCTCACTACTGCCCCCTATGTGGTCTTCACTGTCATCATGTTGTGAGAGAAGATTTGTTACCAGCTGGGTGCTGAAAATCCTGACTCTCTTCTAGGTCTTCTCTGACACTACACCAGTAAGAGTAGGGGATGAAAAGGGAGACTTACCTCCCTCCTGCTGTAGATAAAATCTAGTCGACCTATCTTGCCTTTTCTGACACTACCCTGTCAGGGTGGGAAGATTGGGACACTTTGTTACAGCCTGAGAAGTGTAGAAGTCTAATCCTGCACTTGACCTTTACTGACATGGGTGAGGGTGGGATCACCATTTTTTTCATAGTGTTTGGCTGGAGTAAAGAACTTATTATCTAAGAGTTTTCTGTTTTGATAGGTGGCCCTTTCTCTTGTCCTTTGGCTAATGATAAAAGGTTTTGGTTGAAACTTTTTTTGATCAGCACTTGTTGGTGTTTCTTGATTATCAGCTTATTCATCTCCAAGTGTGGGATGTAGGAGGAAAAAAAAAAATTCCAGTGAACTAATTTCCATATCATTTATTGGGTCTCCGTGTTCCTGGCTGGTCTGCCTTCTTCATTCCACCTTTTAGATTCCTATGCTTGTTTTGCACATAATATTCAAGATTTTTAGTTGTATGTAATGGGCTGAATAGGGAAAAGCACATCTACTCCATATTCTCAGTAGAACTATTCTGTCATGGGTTTTTAAAAAACTATTTTGATAACTGTACCTCAAGAAGACACACTTTCGTTTCTTGAGTCACTTTGCCCAGTTGCTTCTAAATATCTTTGTCAATGTGATAAAGTGAATCACCCACTGTAAAGCCGAAGAGGCCTTCATTCCATAAGAGGTCTTAGGAAGCTAAAAGCCTCTTGAATCCTTTTAATGAAAGGTAAGTTTAACTTTATCCTATCTCTGTAGGTTAGGGTCTCTCCAGCATATTTTCACAGTCCTCTTTTCACCAGCCATCTCATGTTCCTCTCTAGAATCTTTTCTCTGACAGAAAGTCATTTTAGTCAAGTGCACATTAGTTTTATACAGTTTTGATGCTGCTAAGAGATACAGGTATTTTTTGCCCATGGAATTCGTGTGTATGCATTTTTAGATTTCAGTCTTGTTCCCTCTCTATAGCTACCATTTTATGAGAGCCATAATCAGAAGGATAAATGGCCCATACCTGCCTTTAGAGTTGCATGTAAAGGCATTCTCATTTTTGCCTTTCTCCAAAAGACAAAAGGTGTAATGAGTACACTACAAATGACTGAATGAGCTACAAGGCAATTGCTCTGAACTCCGTATTAATCCCACTTTTAATACAGAATGGAAGATGTCCTATGGCTCATTTAGCTCCCAAGTGGTATAAGCTGTTATTCTGTTATTCTCCAGAATTATAAAGGATTGCAAAACTTAACGTGATAAAAGACATGTGTAAAATGCAGTGCTGCCAAGCAAAAAAGACACTTTCAGTAATTTGAAGGAAGCAACTCATAGAATGAACTGCAAACTTGCTCTTTAGTTCAAAATACAATTGAGACATATGCGCCTCTCCCCTACCCCAGAATATTACATTAAACTTTTAAAAGATGCACTCTGAGAAGCTTTTGCAAAGATGAAAACACGAGCAAGTTTGGAGTAATATGAGCATTTCCAATTTCTGTCATAGTCACTTCTCTGTATTAGCTCATAAGTGGGTGAGGCAGGGAGAAAGCCCAGGCAGTGGAAGAGGTGAACCGTGTGCTGGTCCAGTTCCAGCTTCAGGATCCTCTGGATTGTGATGGTAGCACTTGGAGGGGTAATGGCAATATGGGTTTATAAAATTGTGTTTCCACTGAAAGCTTGGTGCATTTCAGGATGGAAATTCAGATAATTCACCAGAGAGTGACCCTCAGAGCAACAGCAAGTATTCTACAGAAGTGACTAGACATCTATGTTGTTTCCTTCAATTTCTGGAGCTGCAGAATGAGGGAAAACGGTGAACTTCACAGCAAGCCTGGACATGATATGCCCACTAGGGGAGGGAGATTGAGGGAGGACAGTAAGTGCAGCATGATTCAGGGAAGAGAAGTGGGTGCCAGGGCTTAGATCTGGTCTGACAGCCACCACGGAGCAGTGTGGGCAAGTTTCCAGATGGGCAGCAGACTGGGACCTAGAGACGGACGAAGGATGCCTACGCTCTGCCAAAAAGCAGATTTGAAGGTTATCTCATTGGCTGCTTTACAGAATCTGAGCTTAGGTCAGGCAATGTTTTTTGTGCCATTAACTTCTGGCAGCTTTGTTTGGTTTAATATAAGTGTTCTAGCTAGCAATTGAGAACAGAGCCTGTGACCCAAACAGATCCGATTCAAAACCAAATCCTGTCACTGCAGACTTGGGCTTGTTTTCTTGTTAATTTCACACAGCTCTTTTTCCTTAACTTTCAAAGAAGAGATAACGATATCTCTCATAGGGTTGTTGCGATCATTAAATGTGATGATGTGCTGAAGTACTTGGCACATACTAAGAGGTCAGTAAAATCACTGATAATATTTGTCATCACCAGTTATTTACCTGAAATAAATTTTTTTTGCAACTTGTTCCAATTGTGATAGTTATTCAAAAGCAAGCTTCAGGCAGACTAATCTAGTTTGATAATTTGTTAGGTAACATAATATTTTATCAGATACTGGTGAATGATGGCAGACTAGCTTTGTCTGCCCTTGAGAAACTCTTGCTTAAAAATGGTAGAGCTCCTGGATCCATGCTACCTAGAAGAGGGCCATGTGGGGATCTGACTTCTGCATGGAAATGCTTCTGCTGCAGAGATTTCCTGACAGATCATCAAAATTATAGGAAGACAGTATTTTCAGCCAACAAAGTATATAAAAGAGAGGTTTCCAGTTTTGGAGGCAAGGCAAAGCACAGGTGAGAAGCAGGTGATTAGCAAATGCAGCTGCTGAAAATGTTTAACAAATGAATGCCATCCTTTTTCCCTCAAGTCAGAAGAGGAAGATGTTGGCTTCAGTGACCATTGAAACCTGCCATCTAGATTTGGAGTGTTGCATCATGGTGGGGAAGATGACCGGACCAAGGTTTTTGGCTTTCTCTACTCCCTGGGCTAGACTTGGGCTTTGCTGTGGTTACCACATGAGGTAGAGGGCCTCCCTTCCGAGGTCTGACTGTCCAGGGTTTGAGCCTCTGACCACAGTCATGAACTTCTGCCGGGACTTCGGTTGAGACTACTCCACTCTAGCTGCTGGCCCGGACACCGTGACCACAGATCCATTCATTGGGGAACCACAACAATTCATTCACCAAACTGGCCTCATTCCACCTGTTGGGCCTTGCCTCCCTCCCCGCTTGTCCTCAGAACCTTCCCTCCCCTTCCCAGCACGGTCAGCAACGAGAGCACTGATGCTTCCCGGCGTGAGTGGGAAAGAACGCTTGAACAGAACTGCTTAGTGGTGCTTTGGAGCACACGCTGTAAAGGAACCTTGGGCTATGCTAATGAGGAGGCCCATAACCAAAGCTAGAAGGTTCACCATCAAAGTGCAGTAAATCTGTGGAGACTCCCTAGAGCACAAGACACAGGAAAACCCGACTGCTGGAAAAACTGTTTTGCAAATGATGGCACGACTGCTGAGGCTTTGAAAAGACAGGGGTACTCTCAGAAGTACTAACCTCGTCACACATTAACCCAAAAGGATAGTGCTGTGTGTGCACTCTCTCAGAAGAGTTTCTGGAAGGATTCGGGTTTAAATGCAGGTGTGGAAAAGAAACAAAATGATCTAGCTTGTTCTCCCCTCTCCAGCCTTGACCAACTGCCCTTGCCTTAGCACCCAAATTTGCATTCTTCCTGTTTGCTTTGCATCAACAGTTTTGAGCAGAACAAAGTTGCTAAGTAACAGACAATTCTATCACAGTTTCATCTTAAAAGACCAAGTTAGTATATCACTGAACATCGTTTCTGTATGATGACAATGAGTATGATTTATAAGATGAGATTTTGAGGCAAAAAGGAAGATAAAAAGCTAAATGATTTTGAATAAATTCATAGGGGTGGTTTAAAATATCTACCTACACTCCATTAATTGGATTCATTGAAGCTTATGATGTACTATGTTATAATATCAGACAAAATTTTGCAGTAGCATTTCTTCTCATGGAAACCCACAGGTCCATAATGATATGCTAGAGTGTTTTTCTCATTACTTGTAAAATAACCAAGTTTTATTTTCCTAATTTAGTTTCAAGTCAGTGGTCCAGAGGCAAATCAAAATAAGACAATATGTTATACCAGAATTTATATTATAAATTCTGATCTTCCCAGTGCCAGATTTAGACTTTGTACATAAAGAGCAAATAACTTTTTTCTTCTTAGTTGCAGACAGAATGTTGCTTAACTGTTTAATTCTATGATGTGAAGCAATAGGAGTGTTCCAACTTAACAGTTGGTACATTTTTTAAGACTTCTTTTTCTATTTATTTTAAGCCTAGTTCATAAAGTTTCAGTGGACCTTCGGATTCAATGGTAACAGAAAAATCATAGAATCTGAAAGTGGTATGGGTCTCAGAAGACTGTGACTTGACCGAGTTCCATGAGTTGAAGCTGAATTAATGGTCAAAGATTTGCACATTCAGCTCTGCATTCTTTCTGGCTGTAGATGGAATACTAAGGAACAGAGAAGGAGCACCCTATACAAGTGGGCTACAGAGGGCTACTAAACCAAGAGTTCTTTAGTGGCTTCTTTGGCTCAGACGGGAAAAACTTTATTTTGGGAATTGAAGGCCCAGACCGAGCTAGTTTATGACCAACATCTATTTTGTTGGAAGTCACCTGAATTCCCCACTTGGCCTCACACCTGAATTCTCAGCAATACATACAACAATGCTGGTCACTCTGGCATTTTCAGGCAGCACAAGTCTTGGGTGTCTGTGGAGAAGGACTGTAGGCCTCAGGGTCAGACCAGGCTCTACCATTTACTGACTGTATGACTTCAGACAAACTGCTAAACTTCTCTAACAAGTTACACTTTTTACCTCATGTAAGAACAAGTGAGTCGGTATGTAAGGTAAATAGGACAGTGTTGGCATATATTAAGAGCATAGTACATATGAACTGTTATCCTTTTATTTCGATGGTCTGGCTTCCAAAAACCTGTTCATTCAGAGCTGGGAGGGAACTTAAAATCCTCTAGTCCAATATCCTTCTTTTACAAAGAAAACTGAGGACCAGAGAAAGGAAGTGGCTTCTGATATAATTTGTGACAGACCCAGGTCTCCAAACGGCTGGATCAAGGTGTTCTCCCCCACGCTAGCCATCCTCGAATAAGTCCTTGCCCTTCTGAATAGAAAGTGGCATCTGCCCATGATTCGTTCCCTCATCTGACTCTTTCCATTTTGTTATTGTGCTTTCTCCCCACATGGCATTTATTCCTTTATATTAGATTCCATATGTCTTTAGGTAGTGTGTTGCCTATTGTAGTAGAATGCAAATGTCAAGAGGGCACTGCTTTCCGTGGCTGCATCTCCCGTGTCTAGAGCGGTGTCTGAACGAAGAGGTGCCCAATCAATATTTCACAAGGGCATGAATGACAGGGTGTCAACAGGAACTGTGGGACACTGGACAGAGCATGTTTTCGCAGGCGTTTTTATCATAGAATAAATCTAAGCAAAGTGTGATATTCTCAATTATTAATATGTTGTAGCATGGGACTTCTACCACAAGAAAATTTACCTTTTTTTCTTTGACATAATCTGCTTATTTTTGTATTTGCATCGCTAAGCCAACAGACATATACCTTTCTTGAGTTAATTGCTAGAACAGAAATACTCTGCAAAGTCAAAGCAAAACAATAGCCACCACTACTCTTATAAAACTCTATAAAGAATGTGCTTTAGTGTTGGCGAATCTGGAAAAAAAACACATTTGTTTCATTTTCTTTCTGAGTTCTTAGAGAAACTTCAAAGAAAACACAATGTAGACAGGAGGTCAGCTCTCATGAATCAGATTTCATCTTGATAGGCTTTTTATAGACCTATAACAAAGTAGAGCCCTGAAAATTGTGTTAGGTAATAGGGATTCTGACAGACCCTTTAACTATGTGGAACTAGGAGGTTCTGCTATCATTCTGCTGCTTCAGATGAAAATTTCAAGTGTTTTCATTAGGTACGACAGCTGTTTCTATTACAGATAACAGATCTCAGAGGTGGTGATGCTGATATCAACTTCTAGTGGGCTCAGAACACAGTGTAGCTTGTACAATTAGGTTTTTTTAATTATTTTTTTTCTGCATACGCAAATTAACTCTGTAGCAGTAAAAGGAAATTACTTACTTGCTACTGGAATTGTCTGAAAGTGATACGATCATCTTTTGTGGAGTCACATTAACCAAATTAAAAGCCCTTGGGAGAAATTTGGCACCCTGTTCCTTCCCATTCACATCTTCCTAAAGACCTCTCAGGAGCTTCCATTTAGAAAGCTATGATCATTATCAGGGCTTTTAATTTGGAAAGATTGGCTGCTCACCAGTGAGCCTTTCTAGACACCTGGTGGTAAGATGGAGTGGCTCTTCCATGTTACAATCTTGAAGGCCTTGACTTTACTATCCTCTTGCTAGCTTGAAGGTATGTATGCTAGCCTGGGGCACAGAGCCACAGTCCAGCTACTGTGCCTTGTTTCCAAGATGGGCACCATTCTTTTATTCTCTCATTGAATATATATGTCACTCCTTCATTGAGAGGAGATAGAACCTGTTCCTCCAACTCTTTGAACCTAGGCTGGCCTGTGGTTGCTTTGATTGATGAACTATAAAAGTTGTTGTGCCAGTTTTAGGCCTAGCCTTTAAGAAGATTGTTGGCTTCTACTTTCTGTCTCTTAAAATACTTCCTTTTGGAAACCAGTTGCCTGTTTGAAGCCTAACTCACATGGAGAGGCCACATTTAGGTACTCTAGCCAACTGCCTCAGATGACTAGTGTCAACTGTAAGCCACATGAGTGAGCCATCTTGGAGTCCAGTCCATTTTAGCCTTCAGATAACTCCAGCCCCAGGCACAAAAGCCATTTGATTGAACTGCTTGAGAGGCATTGAGTATGATCCACCTAGTGGAGTCTGGTCAACTCACAGAACTGTGGGATAATATTGTTGTTTTAAACCGATGCATTTTGGGTGGTTTCTAACACAACAATAGATAACTGCAATAGAGGCAAAGTGAGACGCCAGAGAATACGTGCTCCTATGAACATAGATATCAAAACCACTAGTGTAGTGTGAGGTGAAATTAATCGTTGCCTGTAAGAGGTAGACAGATGTCATGTCGATCTCTTTTTCACCTTTTTATCTGGTCCCTCGCATTTAATAATTGGACTATTATCCCATTAGCACTTATATTCATAAATATTAATATTTTTTGTACAAATGCACTTTTTTGAGGAGCAATGTTCTAAACCAGAGAACAGCAAATTTTTTCTGTAAAGGGCCAGATAATAAATATTTTAGGTTTTGTGAGCTATTTATAGTCTTTGTAGCAACTACTCAACTCGGTCAACTTGACTTGGGCAACGTGTGAATGAGTGGCATGGCTGTGTGAAATAAATTTTCTTGACAAATATAAGTGGAGTACAGGATTTGACCTGCAGATTTTAGTTAGCTGACCCCTGTTCTAAACAATTATTCCTATGGCCAACAGAGACATTTGACTATATTGCTTGCATCTCATCAGCATTAGGTTTGGCTGACTACCAGCTCCAATCCCTCTTGCCAGTCCTTCTTAGTCTTTGCTGTAGTCTTCTCCTCCTAAGTTTAAGATGTGTTTCTCAAGGCTCTCTTCTCTTCTTATTCTATACACTGTTTCTCAGCCATGTCACCCACTCAGATGATTTCGGCTGATACCAATTTGCCAATGAGTAAGAAATATATATTTTCATTCTGTCTTTTATCCAGAACTCCAGGCTTCTCTATTTCCCCTTGGATGTCTTGCCAGCACCCAGTGTTCCATGCACTTTTGGGCCGGTTGTTAGCCTGCAGTCTCTCAACTCCAAACCCTCCCTTCTGTAGTCAGCTCTGTGATGCTGTGGTTAGGACTCTGCAAACCCCATTTGTGTTTTGCCAACATGTAATTCTGTCAGTAGGAGACACTAGTGGAGAAAGAAGGGACTTACTCCTCCTTCTCTGCTTCCTGTTTACCTCTGTCTGCTTTGGGGTTTGTGGAGCTTCTCTTGAGCAAAACTTCATTCCAAAAACTTACATTCTTTCTGTTAGTAGCAGCCAAATCTAGTTCATCTCCATTGCTGTACTCTCCCCATCACTCTCCACAGCACCGGTGGGTAGCGCTACCACTAGTCCAGTCCTTCAGGACTTATCCAAGCACAGAGACATTAGTACCAGCTGAGCAGTACCTTCAGGCGGGGGATCTGAGTTATGGCTTAGTAGAATTTCGGAGTTTGGAGGGGACACAGCACCAATTAGGGTATCAAACCCAGCAAAGTGGGAACCAAAGGGAGGCCTAAACTTTACCTGTATGGTGGCCACTTGTTTACCTTATCCTGAATTGTACCTCATATCTTTAAAATAATAAAAAAAAGAATTCCTGCTCCAAGTTTCCAAGTTTTAGCCATTCCAACTTCTCTTTGGCCCTCCAGCCCTAAGAAGTGGCAGTCGCTTTCTTTAGCGCTCCCTCCACGGTAAAGTGTTGTTCTCCTTTGCTTTTTCAGTTACTTAGCTAACAACTTCATATGATTGGTTAGCCACTCAAACATCAAATACCTGGCATGGTTTCTGTCTCCCAGCTGAACTTGAAAGGAGTTTATGTTATCAGCCAAAAGCTCCTCCTGTGACAGTGTCTCTTCCTTAGTCAATGGCACCAGCAACCCAATTGCTCAAGCAAATATCTGGGCATCATTCTGAACTTTTCCTGTTCTTTCAGTTCCCATCTGCCATCAGTGAGCAAGGTCTAGAGATAGGGCTTCCTGGGTATTTCTTCTGTCTGTCTGCTTCTCTTCTCCTCTCTGCTCACCACCCCAGTCCAAGCCTCACCATGTCTCCTTGCATGACTGTCCCCAATTTATCCCTGACTTCCTCACCTTTCTGCAGCCCCTAATCTGCTCTCCCCACCACAGACAATAAATGATGTCTCAAAGACACTTTCCAGTTAACTACACTCTGACATATCCCAGCTTTATGTCTGAGCCCTTCTGTGATTTCTCCTGCCTCTGCACTTTACTTTGAAATACTTTTCTACACTTTTTACATTTTTGGTGCAGACGGCTCCTTCTGTTTAGAAGAAATATTGCCTTTCACCTGGAAAGCTACTACACATTCTTTAAATGTTGTGTAAATATCACTTTCTCAGAGACAGCCTTCCTTACCTTCCAGCTCGGGCTACTCTGTTACTTGTTTCCATAGATACCTGAACAACCCTTTTTCTGTAATATCCAGTCAGCTTATAAGCAGCTGTCTAGATCCTAAGAACCACATAGGCAGGGCCCATGTACGTCTTGCTCAGGACAATGTACTCAACACCTCACTTTCTTTCCAGCATAGTAGATATGTATCCAATGAATGTTTGCCAAGGTCAGCTGCCTTCCGTGTTACACATATACAGTTGACCCACGAGCAACAGTGTTTTGAACTACGCAGGTCCACTTACAGGCATGTTTTTTCTGCCTCTGCTACCTGAGACTGCAAAACCAACCTGTTCTCTCTACTCCTCCTCAGACTACTCAATGTGAAAACAGTGAGGATAAAGACCTTTATGATGATCCACTTTCATTTAATAAATAGTAAGTATATTTTCTCTTCGTTATGTTTTTCTTAATAGCATTTTCTTTTTTCTAGCTTACTTTATTGTGAGAATACAGTATATAGTACATAAAACATACAAAATGTATGCTAATAGACTGTTTATGTTATCTGTAAGACTTTCAACAGTAGGCTATTTACAGACAAGATTTTAGGGAGTCAAAAGCTAAATGCAGATTTTCAGCTGTGCCCCTAACCTTCATGTAGTTCCAGGGTCAACTGTGTATCATAAGGTCTCTGAGTTGATTACAGAAAACATACGTTTCTTCAGATGTTGCAGAATCTCACAGTGCTGGCCATTGTCTTTTAAACTGAAGGCTTTGGTTTGCTTTTCTGACATCTGTTGACACTAGTCTCCTGACACCAGTATGCTTCTACTGTGATTGGAGGAGGCTGAATGGGGAGTAAACTGATCAGAATTTACTACCCTGAGCTGGACTGGAGACCCAACATTACTGCCTCTTACATTTTCAGAGAGTCCTACCATGTCACACAAGTCTCCTGGGTACTTGGATCCAGATGCATCTTGGTGTTTGCTGCATTTAAACTCCAGTAGCTAAAATAGGGATATTCTTCTGTTTCTAACAACCAGTATGCTAGTTACTCCTCCATAAAAACCATCAATGTGCTAATTTCTTTGTAGTTCCCTGAAGTGTAGCCATTATTCCTCAAGTGACAAAAATGGAGGAAATAGCTGGGGAGTGGACTAAAACATTGATAAAAGGGCTTTAAAAATTATAATAACCAATAATGAAGGAGATAATGAAAATAGAATATGAAAATGAGCATGATAATGAAGAAGAATCATGAAAGCATATGACCACAGTCTGTTGGAAAAGAAGCAGATTAAATAAATCCATATTTGATTTTGGTCACATTTCCAGGGAGAGTACTGCCTTTATTTAAAAAGGAAAAAAAACCCCAAACAACCCAAAGATCTTTCATCTCTTTTTATCTTCTAAACGGATTTGACCCAAGACGGACATTTTCTTTGAGAATAATAGTTCTTTTCCCTTCAACTCAAAGTTTTACCTTTTGGATTGTATTCCACACACGTTCTTTATCATTCCTTCTTCCTTCAAGGGTGTCCATAGCATCTGCCATTAGTGACTGCAGCTGTGGCACCAAGATAAAAATTATCAGTGTGGAATTCACACAGAAAGAATTTCTCTAAATACACAGATTAAAACCTAATTAAAAAATCATTTGTACGCTGATGATTTTATTACTCATCTTTCCTACAACGAACATTGCCACCTCATCTTTGCTTGGCATTAGTGAATATTATTGCAGATATAAAATACTGAAACAATAAAAAGATTCTTCTTGAAAATGTGCAGAAAACATATAGGTTTTAATGTAGTAAGTGCTGGGTGTTTTGTTAAAAACAGATTTGGGTTGTAAAGAATGAAGGCAGTAGTTAATCCTCTCAGGAAATGGCATGTAGTACATGGATGCATTTTCATATTTTCTCCTGAGGCTAATGTATCATAATTCTAGGCATCGTGCAAAAGCTTACCAGAGGACAATACTACAATTGTGCCGTTTTATTGCCTCTTAAAGAATCCAGCTCATTCCTTTTACTATTCTTTGTTCAAATTTTGAAACAACCAAGGTGTCCTGTTTAAGGTTTCATCCAAAGGCAAGTTTTAAATATTCCACCCTTGGCCCTAAACAGGCACCTGACATATTCCAATTTAAAACAATTCTATACACACAATGCATATGTGACAACAAAGTGAGGAAGCTACATCAAACCATGCGGTACTCAAAGGTTTTAACCAAAGCCAAAGTTCTCTTAAAAAAAAAAAAGAACAAATACTAGTTCAGTTCACTATGGCATCAAACTGTACGGACCCTTAGATAATCTTTCTGTGGCTTAGCTATTGCAGAGCTTAAGTTCAATCACTCAGAGGTATATTAAGCAGTCACTGTTTCAAGGGCACGCATACAAAATATTACTAGGATTTATTCTCAGGGTTAACCCATATGTGGGAGTTGGAAAGTACAATCTATTACTTATGGTGATGAAATCTTGTAATACATGCAATTCTTAAATATTTGGCATTACATATACATCAATATATATTTAAATTTTTTATGGTGGCATATAAATATGAAAATATCTCATGGAATTCCAATTTTTAAGATTTCAGATAGTGAAAAATTACACGTTAGAAAGAGAATGCTAGTTTGAGGCTCTTTGTGTATATTTTGAAAAATAAGTATTTCCAGGGGGAAAAAAAAGTCATAGATTTGTGGTTAAAAAGACTTAAGTGCCAAGAACTCCCCTGTATTTTTCATTTAAATCTTGTATGTGCTTTTTAGAAAGACAGGATCAACATTTTGCTGGCTTCTTAAATTAACATTTTCTTTGCTTCCTCTTATATCAGAGGAGCATTAATCATCTAAAATTGGCTATAATGTGCACTTTGAAAGCTCCATCCTTACTGCACTCCTGAATGCCTTATGAATGGCAGGATAAACACTTAGCCTTTTTTAGAAGGCGTTCTTCTGCATACAACCTTAAAGGTTTAGAAAGTATTATTGCCAGCTTGGTAATTTCTTGATTAATAGACTTATTTCATAGTTTTTACCTTTAGTATGCATAGTTTTATTATTCGGCTAGTTAGACAATTTCATATGCATACTCTGAATATCAGTATTTATCTAACACACTTTTAACTGGTTTAGATGAAGATGAACATTATAAATGTTAGCAGCTCATTTCTTGATTACATCTTTAAAAACTCAAAGAGGGAGGGTTATTTAGTTATCTGAAAAGTACAGGTAATCAGTTTGGGTTGTTCTGATCCTTTTACTATGTGAGTTCAATTCAGGTCTATAATTAGTTTTCGCTACTCTCAATTAAAGTCTCAAAGTACAGAACCCTTCCCTACAACACATTAGGATCTGCATATAGAGTCAATTTTGTTTCCTTGAATGGGTAGCACACTGTTTAGTAATCGTTTTTCAAATGGTGTTATCATTTCTAATATTAATTATGGTTATAATATATACATGTGATTAAAGTTTGTTTCTGTCAGATATTCCTTTGATTAGTTTTAGAGTAAGTCTGTAAGGGTAAAGTGTCTGGTTTTCTGAGTTGACTGGTCAATTTAATTAAAAAAAACCAACTATTTTGACTAACTACTCTTTCCCCTCAAATAAACAGCTGTTTTATTGCTTTATCTAAATGTACTAGTATGTGTTGGCATTGCATATATATCATAAACTTTAAAGACTGTTTTTGTAGAGTCATTTTTTTCTGTACAGCAATTACTCTTTTGTCCTCTCACTTTTTCATAGAGTAGGATAACATATCAACATATCTTGGCGTTTAAGAAACAATTTATGAGGATCTCATTTTACTTAAAACAAAAACCCCTGACACACACTATGAATAATCAACCCTTTTCTATGTTTTCACACATCCCAAAGTTTTGCTATAAAAATAAAACCTAGTCAGGTGGGCACGGTGGCTCAAGCCTGTCATCCCAGCACTTTGGGAGGCTGAGACGAGTGGATTGCCTGAGCCCAGGGGTTCAAGACCAGCCCAGGCAACTTGGTGAGAACTCGTCTCTACAATAAATAAAAAATTAGCCAGGAGTGGTGGGGTGTGCCTGTAGTTCCGGCCACTTGGAAGGCTGAGGAGGAAGGATTGCATGAGTCCAGCAGGCTGACTCTGGGGTGGCCATGAGCGTGTGTGCCACTGCACTCCAGCCTGGGCGACACAGATTGAGACTCCAACTCAAAAAAAAAAAAAAAAAAAAAAAAAAAGTAAGCTAGCCAATGTGAACAAATGCAAACCAGACACACACACCTTCCTACATTTTTTGGTTTCATCATTGGAGTGCTACATAAGGGTTGGGAAGTTTGCCCTCAGGCTACATTTACTATCGCTTTTTTTGTTTGTTTGTTTCAGACCACATTGCTTTTCTGTTGGCTCAGGGCCTGTGAAAGCCTTAAACAAAGAAAGATAAATACTCACCAATTCCGCTTCCTGTTGACTGATGTCCTGTAGATAGGGAATGGTTGCCAGCTCTGCCATTGCTTGATTGATCACCTGGGACTGCTCCTTCACTCTCTGCAGCCTGTTGAGGAGGCTGGCATAGTGCAACTTCTCCATCACACCTGAGCATGCACAGAGACTCCCCTGGCCCCGCAGAAAAACGAGATGACTTAGAACAAATCCACAGAGATAGACCTCTCCCTGGGGATGGGGCTTAGTGCTTGTGGCTGCACATTTACTGCTTTTGAAGCAATGACATCTAGTACAAACATATATTTCCTTTTATCATTTTAGTGAGTTGTCTGTACCCCATTTTTCCTAGTAAGTGAATATACATTTAAAAAGTACCCTTTGCAGAACTGTTCAGATGAGTGTTCGCTGTCCTGCATTAGGGAGCTAGGATGAGGGGAAAACAGGGAGTATAATAGAACCTGCACCACCCTCCCTGTGGTGATTCCACTGGCTGTGTCTGTCTAGAGGGGGTGGCATTATCTTCATTACCAAAGCATCATAAGAGCTAAGAGTTGCCCACTCTTTTGTTTACATAGAAGAAAGCATTTTATGCATTTCAAATCCTGAAAAATACTGTATTCGTTGAATTCTGTTGACCTTAATGGCTTAACAGCTCTGCTTTTATCTTCCGTTCTCACTGGATGGCTGTGTTCCGGGCTCCTCTCCCTGCAGAGCTCACTTTCTCTGCTAGGACTATCCCAACAACTGACATGATCCATCTCGAAACAGACTTCTGGTCATATTTGTAAGAACTGCCAACCCCTATGAATCTATTGGTATTTTGAATTTTCTCAAGATGAGACATGCTTAGAATAATGGGAACCACCGGTGTGTTTGCCCCCAAAAGAGAGGACATTACCTCCTTTAAAAAGTTGAATACAAATTGCAATGCTTGATAGGGGGCACAAAGTTTATCCAAAAGTTCTCATGTTTATCTACAGGAAAAATACTTCTGACATAGGGGCATTTAGAAGGTTTAAAATAAAAGCCTTGGGTTTCTGCTATGTTTGGAGGATACTGAGAAAGGGGAAGTCCCAGGAGGATTTAGTTGGACAATCGCCTTTCACATTCTGGTGCTCAGAAGAGCAAAGCTGGGTGGCCACAGCTCTTTTATGGCTGTGCCTCTCCTAAGCTACCTGCACCAGGATCATTAGGCTTGCTCATTTATTAACTAGGCCGTTAGCAAATGGAGTCCTGGACCTCACTCAGTGAATCACAATCTCCTGATATGTAACCCTAGAAATATGAATTTCAGCTAGGTGACTCCTAAAATATTCAAATATCTTAACAGAAATTTCTTAAAGCTTAGTATCTGAATTAAAATTATTTTATTTGTGATACTTGAGACAGAATTTCTTCCAAATATTAGAGAATGCAGACATATGATTTCTCTTTTTTAAAACAGAATCACTCCCAAAGAGAAAAATTATTAGAAACTAGTAATACTAAACAACTTCTGAACTTCAATTCAAAATTAGAAAGCAGTTCTTTCTCTCCATAACACCCTTCTGTGCCATTCAGCTAATGTCTTTTTGGTCATACGAATTTGTTCTTTCTGATTAATCATTTATCTGAAAATTTATAAACCTATAAGATTGATGACTGCAAATGTGGGTTTCCCTGAATTCCCTGAATTCTTCCCTGAATTGATGAAAAAGCTAGCCTACACACTCAGTTTAAACATATAGCTAAACAATGGTATTCTGTCAAATAAAGGAAAGCAAGTTGGAGGAGAAACAGTTTTCTTTCTGATGAAAAATTGCTTTCTTTGTCCTTCTTTAGAGTAAACAATGGGGCTAGTTGTAGGAAAGTGGTATAGTGACTCAACTCTGAAGAACAGAAACGACAGCCTGCTTGGGAGCATAATCTATCAGTGTGATTTTCTAAAACATCAGGGAAATAAAAACTGCGGAAGACAACAGTGCTTTGTTAGCCTGATTGTTGGATGCATAACAAAACAGGAAATGCTCTGGATGAGTAGGATACTAGGGAAGAATACAGTTGACTGCTGATAGTCACCCTCCCTTGACCCAAGTCAGACGCAGTTTTGGTTATCAGGAAACTATAAATTAATATTTTACCTATACAAGATAGGGTTTTTGAAAAACAAAGTGAAAAAGAAACAAAAATTCATGTCTAATTCCACCTAGACATGTTTTAAGGCTGTTGCTTTAAGAACAAGAAGGGAGCCGGGCTCGGTGGCTCAGCCTGTCATCCTGCGGCCTTTGGGAGACCGAGGTGAGTGGATTGCCTGAGCCCGCGGGTTCGAGACCGGCCTGGGCAGGCAAGACCTCATCTCTACAATAAATCAAAAAATCAGCCGAGCGTGGTAGCGCGGGCCTGTAATTCCGGCTACTCCGAAGGCTGAGGTGGAAGGATCGCCGGAGCCCAGCAGGTCGAGGCTGCGGTGACCGGGAGCGGCCACTGCACTCCAGTCTGGGCGACAGAGTGAGACTCCAACTCAAAAACAAACAAACAAACAAACAAACAAAAAAGAACATGAAGGAAAGACTGTGAAATGAAGGAATTAGCTTAAATACTGAAGGCTAGCAAAGGCTGAACCTTAGGGAGGCAGCTCTCCCATAACTCTCCCCGAGCCATCAGAGGGATGGACAGGTGACTAGAAGTTCAAATGAAGCTCCCGTCAGAGAATTGTCACGATCTGATGGCGGCTATGGATAAATGCTTGGCAAATAAGTGGCACTATGTAATCCTGCTGAAAAGCAGAGTCCACACATTTGGAATATGTTTCCATTTGGCATAACATTTAGAAACATTAATTACAAAAAAAGGTGGAAAACACATACTACTGTTCATTTCAAAAGTGCATATGTAAACATTTTTTATGCTTCACTTGGAAGAAATTAAAAGTAAAATTAATGAGGTATTAAAAACATGGTTAGTTAGGTCATTTTTTGGCAAGTCAGCCTCTGAAGAAGGCTTCATGCATGGCAAGAGGTTTTATTGTTTTAACTCTTTAACATTTAGCCCAGGAAGCAGAGAACATAAAGTTTGAAACTGACAGCGACCAATAAAGTTAATGAATGGAAAACATAGTGCCATCCAGTAGCATGCGAAATAATTAGGACAAAAGTCCAGAGAAGTAAAAAAATGCCAGCATAGCAGGGCTGCTGGCCGAATGGGTTGGTGTTCAGGAAGCTGGTTGCGTATTGTAGATTATAATTCTTAAAATGTGGAGTTATCCTTGCTTGGCCGTGTGTGGCATGACTAGCAGAGCTATCTGCAAAGATAAGGAGACCAGTGTAAAGAGAATCACTGCCTGAGACTTGGGAAACTCCCTCAGATCAGTAAAGCTCTTCACCAATTGTATCTACTGCCTCATGGTAATGGGTAAACATTCTTGTTCTGGGAAGCTTTTCACAATTCTCTGAGTCTAATTTGTTTGTATGCTTACATTTTCATTTTTAAAAAGTTGAATCCAGCCCTAGAATCATTCCTATTTTTTTTAATACATGCTTTGCCTCCAGCAAGGATCATATTTTTATTTCAAAGAGAGATGATATGTCTTAATTTAAGAATACCGAAACAATATTCTAGAGCTCTGATTCTTAGTCATAGCTCACTATCCCCTAGCTGTGTGACCTTGAACACATTACTACTTTCAGTCAGTTTCTTCATTGGTAAAATTAAGGTGATACAATGTCACCAAATTGTGAGGGTCAAATGAGATAATGTGAGGGAAAATGGTCTTTAAATTGCAGAGCACTGTATGTGTGCTTCTCCTAAAACTTAGAACCTAAGTGGGAATTTCTGCATGCAATCAGCACTTAGTTAATAACCTGGACCACTCTGTGATTTAAAAAATAGGTTTGAGTTAAAATTTCTTAACTTAAGATATTTTAGGGATTTGGAAGCAAGAGTGATTTGTTAGCTTTAGAAAAAAAAATTATTCACTTTACATTTAAAATGCTTTTGTTGGGGGTAAGTTGCTATACTACCTCCTTAGACATAACTTGTGGAGAACAAAGACATGTACCTTTTATCTCAATGCAGGAAAATTGAAAATTGGAGCAACCAATGAAAAAATTCCCTATGATATAATTTCGTGTATTGCCATGTTAGCTTTTTTCTGACTAGATATTAGGTAGACATTATAAACCTAATATTTACAAGGTGACATTAAATACATTTAAGGAATAGATAATATAAATTCTTGGCATTGTGTAAGTATTATGTAGAAATCTACATAGTTATCATCTATCTGATAATATAAATGTGGCAATACTTAAAAAATGTATAACTGATTCTGATCATAGTAGTATGTCAAGCACTAGTATTATCTTTTGGGTCTTCTGCTGTTATAAATGCTGAAATTAATGCACTGTATTTTCATATTCTAAACCCATTCCCATTAAGGAATATTATCAAAATGAATTAGAAATTCCTGGACATATATGACACAAAGTATATTTTTTAACCATTAGGCCTGGATGAAAATGTGAATGTTGTTACAGACAGACAAGTCTTTGCCCTAGTAGCAAAAGTAAAATCAGGTCTCAGTCACCAGTATTAAAGATGGCTGGAATAAAAAATTAATTAGTATAAACACATTGCCCAACACATTGGTCCCTCTCTGAGGATGGAAACATCTTGAATATTGCCTGTGTTCTACCAAGATGTGTGAGGGGCTGACTGATGCATGGTCAGAGCCTACTGTCACGAGACTCAGTCCTGAGTCCAGTCCGTGGCTAGACATGACATCTCAAGTTCTGCCTGAGTGAAGGCATCTGAGCAAATTGGTGAGCTAAGGAAAATAATTCAAAATTTACAGGACACCAGGACACTCTTCACATTAGAAGAAAAATACATAATTTCAAAGTACACAGCTTGTGTACTTTGTGTACTTAGAAAGAAAGGTCTATAAAACAGTCTTTTGTCAATGCAAACTAAAACCAACACAAATAATTACAGCTCAAATCCTTAATACTTTACAAAATGTTTTAACTTGGATTGTGTACGTTGTGGTGTCACAACAACTCTGTGGGGTGGACCTGGTGATTTTAGCCTATTGTATAAATGAGAAGAAACAGTTCAAAGGTTAAATGACTTACCCTAGGGCTACATAGCAAGAGCATGCATGGCTTTGGGCAAAAGTTTTCATCTACAGGTGTCACAGACAAGGGTAATAACCACAATGTCATGCCTAAACACACAAGTGGATGGCATTTGATGTCTGAGAAGAAAAAACTCACCTCAGTGAATCTTTTTTTATTTTTATTTTTTATTTTTCATTTTTGAGTTGGAGTCTCATTCTGTCACCCAGACTGGAGTGCAGTGGCATGCTCCCGGCCCCCGCAGCCAAGACCTGCTGGGCTCCGGCGATCCTTCCGCCTCAGCCTTCCAAGTAGCTGTAACTACAGGCGATCACGCTGGCTAATTTTTGATTTTACTGTAGAGATGAGGGCTCGCCAAGTTGCCCAGGCAGGTCTCAAACCTGTGAGCTCAGGCAATCCACTCACCTCAGCCTCCCAAAGGGCTGGGATTACAGGTTGAGTCACCGAGCCCAGCTACTTCGGTGAATCTTAAAAACACTGTTGAAGGCTGCTTGGGTCATAGTTAAGGGTGCCGTGCAGGAATAACTTCTGGTCACCAGCTCATTACTGGATTTATTATGCTAGGTTACTTTTGCAGTCAATTTTATTCAATCCTGCTTATGAAGTTGTGACTGGGTAAATCATAAGAAACCTAGAAGCCAATATTTAGATATATTTGTGGCCCCTGGGTGCTTTCAGGTTTACTTGCCTTAATTTCATTAAAATTCCTTGAGACAGTCTTCCTAAAACCGTTATTTTCCATAGACGCGAACATAGGAATGTTGATGAAATTCCTTGCAGTTAGCAAAGTGATACGGAGACTCAATTTACAGAAGACTGAATTATCAAGATGCTAAGAATTTCATTGATATTGTTTTCAAGTCTTCTTGGTAGTCACGTAAAGATAATGGCATAAGAAAATTTCCAAGTGATCAGAATACCCTTTGAAAGGTGAGATGAAAATGAGCTTAGAACATGGAAAAAGTGTATAATGCCTGGATAGGTCCAACCCATGTTGTCCACACTGTGAGATCAGAGCTAGCAAAAGACAGGCCATGTGGACAGTTTCCTGACAAGTAACAAGGTCAGGCAGGCATTGCCTCAAAGAGCCAGACACAGACAGATCCCCACCCCAACATCCAACACACTGACTCTGCAGGGTTAGCCACACACAGACTAGACGCAACCATGCTACATAGTGATCCTTATCCTTACTAAAGCTTCCACTAATTGTAAAGGCTTGATAATGATGGCAGGGATTGGGGGAGGTGGTCTCTGGGGTGGTATTTCGTTAGGGCAGCCTGAGCTGACTAAGATAGATATAGATTTCTTATTAAAGGAGATAACTGAGTGAAACATGGTTGTGGGGAGGGGTGAGTTGTATAGTAGGAAAATCAGTAAAAAATGTGCTTTTGCATTTATAACGCATAGAATTTCAAATCACGCAAATAGATGAGGTGTATTATAGCTTTTCTAAAATGCTGAATAATGTTCTCAAGCAGATAAACTGCTGAACAGATGTTAAGTAGCTGTTTGTGATGACCCCCTTGGTTCCGCTTGTAAGGTAAGAACACCAAATCAATGATGTAATACAAGAGGTGGAACAAGAAGAAAATTCTTAAAAATTTCCAACTCACAGGCCTTTTGAAAAATATTAAAATGGGAGAAATCTCTAGCCTTTATAGCCTGTTAATGAGAGGTTTCTTTATGTACTTTCAGCACAATGGCTTAAATTTTATAAAATAGCATAGAGTAATTCAGGTTTTGAGTTTTTTAAGAGTGAAAAGTAGAAAAGGCATGCTTTTCCTGAACCATAGGAGGGGATTAGATAATTCACCTCGTGGCTATATAAAGATCAATTGCAAATGTTTAGAGAAGCATCCAATTCATCTATGTGGTGAGGAGGCACCAGCTTGAAAAACTTTGCATACTTGTGTAGGTAATGAGATGGTTATATGCGATAGCTCAATAAGTGAAATAGAGAAAACATCGTGCTTGCTACAATTTTGTTATTGATTTGAAATGAGAATTTCACTACAAACTTGAATTAGATATCAGGAAGGTGTAAAGAAAAAGCTCCTTAAAGAGACACTAGTATAATAAATGATTGAAATTGCACAGTGTAGCATTACAACCTGTTTTGGAATATAAAGTGAATAATAAAATCATTAGCTAAAATGTGTTGGTTTTGCAAATGAGATTTACTGTGAATATTTCTAAAATCCCCCATCACTTGCAATATTTGCCCCATAAACTTTCCATACGTCGAGAATTCTCTAACATTTGCACATTGGACAAATACAAATGACTCATATACCTACATTCAATTGGGTGCTTCTAATAAAATCCAATATTGGCAAGATTCGTTTTCCCATTGTCTCCATGTGTCTCATCGTGTCTTCTCTGGTCACCAGACCGAAAGGAGTTTTATGTTCTAAAAATTGTAACAATAAACTTTATACTATTTTTTCCAGACTTCCATTTCAAAATGTTTTCTTTAGCAAGCTATAAACAGATATCTCAATATTAATAGATACAAAATCTTTATTCTAGAAACTAGTCCCATCCCTTGACTGTACATATAGCAATGACAGATCTGTGAGGAGAAAGGCAGAGGAGACATTGCCCTTTAGAGACTATGACTTATTCATTTTGTTGTGTTTTGTGATTGAGAGATCTAAGAAACAGCCTATAGCAATTCACCTATCTCTGAAGAGTATATATTTCCTGAGTTGTGAAAACATGTTGTCATAAATGTGTCTGATTCTTGTCTTGTTCCTCCCAGGTATTATTCAAGTGTGCAGATCCTATTGACTTTGAGTGTAGCTCAAAGTTCAGATAAGCCTCAGAGGATATGTGCCAGACAAAGCACAAATTCTTAATTATGTGGTTGGAGCTGAAGGAATAAATTTAGTCTGGTCGTGAATTAAACGTATAAGTTTGAGATTTCAACTCCATGTGGATATATTTTTGATTTTTGAAAGTTTCAGCTAGAATTAATGAGCACTGTTTAATATGTTCCAGGTTATCTTAGCTCTTGACTAATTGCATAAGAAAAGAGTGGAGCAAACATCAACACAACAGCAAATATGGGTGCTTTAAGATTGTAGTTGGTTATATCTTTGATTTCATATGATACTTTCGTTGCATAATTTTCTTCTACACTTGCTGACTGATGTTGATGAAAGCTTGTATTCTTTAAGTGCCCGATGATTAGTGACAGTGGTGGTCGGAGTGGGATGGCTGGAGTGAGGAGGATGGGCACTTCGGTATTGTGTGTGTTCTTGAGGGAAAGTGTCCTTGGAATCAGAATTCCAGATATTGTTAAAAACACACAGAGAAGATTAGGAGGACTTAATTTTAGCCCAACAAACGTTTTGGGTGGCTCAGGCCCTACTATATGCTAGCCCTGTGATGAGTAAGACTTGATGAATAACAACATGTTCCTGCTTTACATTTGTATTGGAAGATAATAGTAAATTCAGACGATTTACCTATAAATGTTGGCAGCTTCCTGCTTGAGACTTTTTCCAAAAACTTCCCATCTTCTTTGTTTTTGAACCCAAGAGTCAAGAGATATTGTTGGGGAGAAAAAGATGACCAGTCAACTGTCTGAGGCAGTATGTGGAATCCTTGAAGATCTGAAGTACGACAGAAAAAGAATGAAGACATTGTTGTAGTTTTATTATTTTCAGGATATCTCTCCCCACCTCACCCCCATTAGATTTCAGGAATTATACTTGGAAAAAAAATAATAAATGCAAACATTAAAGGCACAAAGTAAGATTATGTGCATCAAAGATTATGTCAAACAGATAATATAACAAAATCATAGTTCACTACTTATACTTTTCTTAGTAATCTAAGCATACACAAAGCATAGCAATAAAATACAGCTAGATTGTGTGGTCATCTTTTCTCTTCTTCAGAATAATGGACATTCAGGACCAGCTTGAAGGCTTTTCTCCAAACTCCTTTCAAGAGAATTTGATTTTTCTCTTTAAGATGTAAGGAAATAATGTTATATAAAAGGAAAGAGAAAAATTACCAAGTGAGAATTAAAATATAAGGCTAATCAATTTAGTTACCCTCCTTCCTATAGTC
Organism: Carlito syrichta; assembly: GCF_000164805.1. Classification (NCBI taxonomy): domain Eukaryota; kingdom Metazoa; phylum Chordata; class Mammalia; order Primates; family Tarsiidae; genus Carlito; species Carlito syrichta. The sequence goes on along the minus strand of NW_007260133.1, from coordinate 476,402 downwards.
ATAGAAGGACACTTAAAAAGATAAATGCACTGACTATTGTAATTAGACTTGGAAATAATTTGTGTCAGGAAAATGGTTCTAAAGCAGACTCAATTCTTAATGACCACAGGGCTAATATTTACTGAGTACTTATTTTCTGTTTGCCCCTGTTCTAAGAGTTTTATGTCATTGTTTTTTTAACTGCTTACAATAACTTTACATGATGTGTTGTTCCATTTTATGAATAGGAAGTTGAGGAGCACAGACAGGAAGTGACTTGACCAAGAACACAGGCCAAAAGTGGGCCAATTGAGATTCACACCTGGGCTTCTGATTCCAGACAGCACAGGCCTAGCTGCCGCACTAGTCTTCGTGATTGCTTTTTGGGGTAAGAATAAATGTTAGCCATGGGGCTTGGAGGCAAGGTTCCCTCAGTTCATTTTCATTTTGAGTAACAAGGCTTTGGTTTATTATAATAGACTTCTCAAGTGAAGACGAACAGAGAGATTTAGTACACCTTCCTTGTTTAACATCGCCAGAAAGGGCAAAAAGTGACATCCCAAATATCTTTGAATTGTGATTTAGTTAGTTAGAGGTTAATTTTTAACACAGAACCAGAACTCAAATTGTAATGGCTCAAATTTAACCTTTGCTATTTATCGGTTACATGTCTTTCAAAAATAAGACAGTGCACCATGAGTGTGGTTTTTACCCACCATCCCCCTTTTTAGCCCTTTGTTCACACTAGAAGCTGCTGAAAAGCCCAATACTTAAAGTCATAAAAAGTAGAGGTGTTCTGCTTGAATCCTGGAATGCTGCCCACCCACCCTCATCCCGGTCTATACCCCACACGCAGCTGCCGCCTTGAGTTTCTCCGCATGACCATTTTTCAAAGCCCGGTTTGAAAAACATTTGGCACAATGTGGTTAAGTAAATAGGGTATGCCTGTAAGATAGAGACTCAAAATGTAGATTGATTATTTTAATAATTAAAATGTCACAGAACACCTTTTAAATACAAACACAGATCATATTAAACATGTGCTAGTCTTTCTTTGGTTACTTAGGATCAGGTCACCCCTTGATGTTAACTAGCCTTCACGTTTATCTGGCACTTCTGTACCACAAACGTTACCGGGATTGTCTTTTTCACTCGGCGGGCAGGGCATACCATCAGGCCCACCTCACAGACGATACACTAGCGGTTCCAAACTTGCCCAAGTGAGCAAATGGAGGGGTGAGAACTGAGAGGCAGCTGGATGCCACATATGAAAGCTGTGCTCTTGAGACCATCCCCATGACAATCTAAGGTCCTGACTATGAAAGCCGTGGAAGCATGCAGTGGAAGCATGGACATCCAGTCCACCTGTGGGAAATGTGATCTAGCTAGAGAAGTGCAGTTCTTGCATGGGAGTTCTCAGAACTGACTAGTAACTTTTAGGCACTTTAACACAGAGACTGCAGTGTCAGGTGCTTCTTTAGTTGGAGTGTGTGTGTGCAAGGATGGCTTATTTTTATAAACAAGAGAAACGTGATTTGTGCTTTCCAATTTCACAAGTGCAGGGAGTTTCTTTGCTTTCGAATATCACAGCAGATAGTCACAGACACAGCCTTCTGGTTAGAAGCTAATATTATCTTGCTCAGTATTGACGAGGGAAAAGTTTACTAGTTTTACTGAAGTTGCCAATAACTGGACTGTGTGAAAAGGTGACTGAGATTTGGCATTTTCTGGTGCATTGCTATTGCCAAAACCAGCCAGATGTTTGAGGATTCTATTAAATTGATAACATAAAGGCTGTGAACTCTTTTCTTGCCCCTAAATGTTTGGTGGATAAAGTGGAGACCAATACTAATACTGGCAGTTTCACAGTTAATTTATTATAAAATATGCTTGCAAAAATATCTTTTCTGTTCCCTTTAATCTTGTATGCTTCATCCTGTGAGTATTCGATCCATTATTAACATCCACTTGAAGTTTTAGAATGTGGGAGGTCCCTACACACATACTATTGAATTTAGAAAAAAAAAGTTTGAGTATCATTTTTTCCCCATTTGTATAAGCAGAGTAAATTGCTGTTGTATGAATATTTAGCCTGGCAGGTGGTCCATGACCCAAAATGATATACTTACCAGATGTTGAATCTCATGTCACATTAATTTAAGTGCTAATTGTTCTCAATTTTGTGCTCATAAACCTCTATGTCCGAAAAGCCCTGTGCCCCCAACAGACATGAACGTTAACTAGATTATATTGTTCTTCTGCAGGAAAATGGAATTGATTTAAAAAGTCTTCTTAATGTCAAGGGAAACTTGGACGAAATAAATCCTTTGATACATTCCTTTACAACTTATCACAATCGGAGCTGACATCAGTTTGCAGGTATAAAAAGTGGCTAATTTTTATCATTAGGAAAGTGGGTGCTTTAAAAAATAATGTCAAAGATAGATTATGCAGATGAAATTTCTTGCAGAAACAGAATACTTCAATTCCTTTTTCACCAGATGAAAGACGTCTAACTCTCGGTGAAAGAGGTAAACGGTTTTCCCTTTAACAGGAATAGTTTATTGTACCATGAAAGGCTGGAATTGACCAGCTTTCTTTTTTCTTTTCGCCACATCAGGCAGCCATTTTATTTCGGATAGCACTCAAGTCACTGGAAACTTCTTTATTGTGAACTCAAACCAGCCAATGATGAGTGATGTTAAGTGAAGAAAGGAGATCTTGAAATTAGCTGAAAATTGTCATGAATCCAATGATAATAATGACCTAAACTGGCCTTTAATTGTTACTTAGCAATTGAGAAAAGACGAGCACAAGAGAAATCATGTAGGAAAGCATGCCTTGACCAGTTTTCAAGTCCCTCAGGTTACTCTGACTTTTTGCCCTTTCAACACTGTTGCTCCTTCCCTGTGGTTCAGTGACAGATTCTCTTGTGCCCCCTTCTCTCTCTCTCTCTCTCTGTCTCCCCCTTTACCCCTCCACCCCCCACTGTTTCCCCCTTCTTTCTCCTCCTACCTTCACATTCAGAGCTCCTCAGTGCTTTCTCTGGCTCACTGATATTGTCTTCATACACATGCCCTTCAAAATTTCTCTAGTCTTGTGACTTTACCTATTATTTCTAACCAAAAATTTGAGATCCAAGCTGTGGTCCCATATGAAAATTTTTGCCACATTCCAACATAACATTTTCAGATATCTACTGGGACATTGCTATTTGCACGTCATTTCAAAAGTTACCTCAAATAGAGCAAATAAGTTTCTCAAAAGTTACTTTTATAATTTCTACAACGTCCCTTTCCCCTGATTTTCACCAACATGTTGTGAGTATAGCCATTATTCACCCAATTGTTGTCTTAAAATTCTGAATCCAATGTTGACTTTTCTTTGCTCTTATTCCTTGAAACTTATTGACTCTCAAAAACTAATCAAACCTGCCCTTTGCAATATATTCCATATCAGTGCCTTTCTTTACATTATCATGGTCAGATTTCTCATGCATAACATCTGGATAACACAAAGAGTTTTCTACCCAGCCTCACTGCTACCAGGAGAGTTTCATACCAATACATCTCCACATTACCATGCAATGAATAGTTTTGAAACATCTCCAGCCTTTGTCATTGTCACATCCTTTCTCAGAAACGTTGGTAACTTTACCTTTCCTGGCATTCAAGGTTCTCAACCATGTGCATCTGCTTCATAATCTATACTTGACTCATGTTTTCTCTAATATAAACCTTCGTAATTAGTTTGCTGATTTCACTAAGCTGTACCAGCCTGTGCTTACCCTCCCTCTGGACTTTTGTTTGTGGTTTTCCACTCAGAAACATCTAATTCTCTTCATTTTTCCTTTGTTCAGTTGATCACTATCCTTCCAGATGTCTAATTTTAGTCCCATCTAGCCATGAAGGGTTTCCTGAAATATTCCGTATTTTCCGTTCAAACTCTTAAAGAATACCTATCCTGTTCATTTCTGAGTGAATCTTATGTTTCATGGAGTGTGTTAACAAGTTGAAAATTTTATTTTGTTTATTGTCTTCCTCTTTGTATCTCACCCATGGTGTCAGGTCACAACACTCTGACAAATTTTAATTCCCTTGAAGATCACATCTTTAAGTTATGCTCATGCCCTAAGCACCAAGCAGGTGCTCAATCAAGACTTGCATCGAATCTGAAAACAAACTTTTCTAAATCTTGAATTTTCAATGGTCTAAAGGAGAACAGAACTTCAAAAAATCCAAAACTAATGAAATGTTCAGAGTTTTTGCAATATGATTTATTTTCAGTCACTAGATTTAGAAAAAAAAATGGCATAATCTTTTTTTCTTCATTTTGCCTAAATCCTACGTGGTCTCTGTTCATTTTATGAAGGACAAGTGAGGTAAGATAATCTGTGCCAGGTGACTTTGAGAAGTGGATGCCCAAATGAACACAGCAGCTTGGATGGAAAATCCAGTTTCACAGTTGGTTGGTGCAGCCTTTTCTCTGGGAAATATGGACTCCTATTTACAAACAAGGATTGCATTAATTGATAGAATCTGGCTTAGTGGAACCATCGGCAGCACCAGAAAAGCATCTGCAAAAACTTGAAATGTTTGTTGTAGATAAAGAGACTCATCTATGTATTTAAGGAATAGCTGTCTTCGTTATGCAGTTAAATATCTGTAAAATAAAATTGGAGCTTTCTGGAAGTATAGTTCAAAACGCAGATACCATTATCATCTTCATTTTCTGTTGGACACTTCATCATAACCACAGCCAACAGGTTTTGAAAGAATATTTCCAAGCAGTTTTTTAAAAGAAAAATCATGGAGATTTAAAAATTATTTTTAAAACATGCAAATTTGTTAGTGTTCTATCATTACCTTTCTGTAAGTTTTATTTTCTCCTCAATTTTCTGGTGTCTGTGTTATTTCCCTGCCCTTTGTCCATAGCAAAATGTTCTGACATTTGGGTTAGAGCAAAATCTAATTTTTAAAGGTCCCAAGTGTTCAGTGTGAGATGGGCCCATGTAAGTTTTATATGACTTCTCTTTGCTGATCAGTTTCAGAGTTTAGTTCTACAGCAGCCTCCTAATGCCAACACTTTGTCATTACATCTTTCTCAATCATTTTCTGAATCTTATCTTGTACTCTTTTTAATGTCAGTTCTTCTGTCTTGGAAGTTATCCACCAATTCACATAGAAAATAGTCAAAGGCAGCAACTTTGCAGCAAAGTTATTATTATTACCCCCATGAATAATAAAACGGTTTCTACATTTAAAAACATAGATAGCATATTTTGATTTTTGATATATGAGAAAATCATATGGATAATAAATTTTTATACAAAAAATTATTTTTCCCTTTGTCATTTTTAATAATTTCAGTCATAGATGCAAATAGAAAAAATTGGTTTCCATTCCCAAGATTTCTAAATTTCTCTTCAGGCTGCTGGTCTACTTCTCCAAGACTAATTTTTGTATATTTAAGTTTTCTCCTGTAACCCATATAAAAACTTAGAAAGACACATAATCCCACAGGATTTTAACATATTGTTCATTTTTCTTTCATTTGGAATGCTTATTGAATCCAAAGTTTTATATTTAATCAGCTGTATTAGATCTTTACTTTGGTCTGTTTACATTGAAGTTCCTTAATGTCACCCTTATGAAAGTATATTATAGGCAATACAAACATTAAATATACTGCTATTCCTTTCTATATTTATTAGACTCTCAGTGAAACAATACAATGTTGCTTATTCCAGTAAACAACTTATTATACCATATAAGGGTTGGAGTGGTCATTGGTTGGCTGGCTACCTGGCATGCATGTCTCTCTTCTGTCACTTCTTATCCCTTGGGAAATGCTCTCAACTCCCTCCTACTCTAAAAGTGAGAGCCAATTGACTAAGTCAATCAATCCACAGCATTTCATTGAGCCTACCTATTGGTTCAGTCATGTATATGATATAATTTGAGCCAATGCCAAACAGTGAACTCGAGGAATTGTAGAGGAGAGGCATCCTGCTCCTTAGGACGGTGTGATTTGAGATCTGCCATGACATTTGAAAATTTTACTAGTATATTCAAGAACCTAGCACTTGAGGGCATGGTACAGGTAGCGGAACACCAGGTAGAGCTTGGGAATAAAGTTGACTATGGAAATAGAGTGGTGAGAAATGGTGGGTTAGCTGTTGTAGCAAGCTGTGCTTAAAGGCAGTCCTACTTGTGGCTCTTTAAGTTATGTAAGTCAATGTGTTCCATGCTTTCTTCTGCCCCATTAAAACTTAAATATACTGAAGTCAGTTGGAGCTGTGATTCCTGCCAGTTGAAACCAAAGATTCTTGGTTCTTAAGCTAGTAGTTCAATGTGTCTTACAAATAATATAGGTTCCTTATTACAATTGAGATGTAAGACAGTCATAAAACTTTCAAGTTTAATTTCTAGGAATAATGTTTTCTTATTAAAAAAGAAAAACAACTGTTTCAGGATTTATAATTATTAATTTTTACCGCTGGCACAAAGGTAGCAAAATTGAATACATTTTGGTGATGCCATTATTATGATAACATTACTGGTAACTAGTCTTAAGTTTATGAGAATAACAAAAAATAAATGTTTGATATAATTTTTCTTGATCACTATCATAATTATTATTTTCCCACTTTTGGTTAAAGTCTACATGTCACAGGTAGTGACTTCTGGATAGTTAAGTTCAAGAATACACAATAAAAGTCGTAAATAATCTCAAAGTCTTTTAATTTTCCTAACTATCCAAACATACAAGTGTTTGTTTATATCTCACTTTGTTCCAGAAGTTTAATGACTTGCCTTATATAAATACATATGAGAAAAATATGAAGTAGTGTGTTTGAAGAAAACAGATCAAAAGGAAGAGATAGATGATAAAGCCATAAGTGAAATTAATACACAAAGTGGAATTTATAAGGTCCCATATGTTTGCTAGAAGTGAGGAGGATATTTATCATTCACAATGTTCCTAAGATTTAAAAATAATCCTATGACCCCAGAGAAGCACAGTGATTTTTTTGCCTGAGACTAGAGACTCTTTGCTTTCTGTTGTAATTGGTTCAGGAATACTACAATTTTTCATTTAATAAGCTCACTTATTAATGATAATTCAAGAACAAAAAAAAAAAATCATGCACAAAATTATTATTACCCATACATTATTATGATTCACAAATGATCTTATGGAAGTTTCCTGTAGACATTTCCTGTCACTGACATAGAAGTTTTAAAAGTCAGCAAGGCTTTGATTTAGGACTTGATCAGATGCTGCTTACATATGGAAGTCTAAAGAAGAAACATCCTTGTTATTAGATATTAGATATTGCTATCCACTATTCATTATTAGTAGTCATTTTGGTTGTGATGAAACTACTCTTACTCTGTTTTATTCCTGTTAAGCTCAGAAATAAACTAAATGTTTTTGACCACTATTATTTTTATTTATAGCTTTGAAAGTTTTGGACAAAGTAAAAACTGGAATAAGAGATATAACCATTGGAAATAAAGAGATAAAATTATTATTACATAAGAATAGATGGCTATAGAAAATCCAAAAAGATAAATTGAAAATCAACTAGTATAGACAAGGTTCACTATAGTATCAAAAAATAAAATATACAGTACTCAATGTAAATATAAGACTGAAAGTTGGACATGGTGGCACATGTCCATAGTCTCAACTACTCAGAAATCTGAGGTGAGAGAATTACTTGAGACCAGAAGTTCAAGGCTGTAGTATGCTGTAATTCCACCTGTGAATAGCAGTTGCACTCCATCCTGGGCAATATAGTAAGATCCCATCTCAAACAAACAAGCAACCAACAAACGATGTAAGATTAAAAAGCTGAATAAAAGATATAGTTGCAATGAAGTATGCTATATAATGAAAACAATGGTTTGATGCATTAGCAACAAAAATCATGAAATATCAGAAATAAGTTTAGTAAGATATATAATCTTTATTAAAAATTGATTACCTAATTTCCTTGACAAATATTTATAGGCTCTCCTTCCAAGAATCTACAAATATGTGTCAGATACTAGAATAAAAAGGTGAGATAATGGATGCCATATTGCTGCTTACTATTTGGTACATGCAGTATACAAGCAAATGGTCAATTATAATACTACATGGCACATTCTTAAATGAAGGTGAGACGTGGGGTACCAGTAAAATGATGAAGATAAAAAAAAAAAAAATACAACCATCGACAAAGGAAGACTAGATTGTTTGACTTGTTTGGAATCTAGGCTAGAATTATTTTTTCTTCTGGGAATTTTAACTATAGACTCATGGGTTTAGGTTTGAATTTATGCTGTCTAGGTAGTTTAAGAAATCTCAAGTCTGGAAATAAAGTGCTCTGATTGATAATACTCAGTGTGGAAAAAGCAAGAAAAAATCCTCTGTGGAAGGATGCAAAATCAGTCTTGACCGCCCAGAATTCTCTCAGATGGAAGTTCCACTGAATAATGGCTTACACTCAAGAGTGAAAAACGCATAATGACACCACTTACAATGAGTGAGGGTGGTGTAATATTACAGAAGGATATTTGGTCTTTGTCCCTGATTTCTGGCACAAAGTTCCTGTGACCCTTGGAATTTCCTGATTGATAAGGATGATAGGAGTGTCTTTTGTTCTAATGAGGCATCTCTTGGCAGGCTCCTAGATAGCCTCAGGATGGAGGCTGGAAACTAGAAACACCAGGATTTGATGAGAAATTCAGAACATTTAGCTCAACCCCTACCAACCTCCAGGGTGGGAAGAGGGGACTGAAGATCAAGTTAATCACAGGTGGCCAATGTTTTAATCAGTCGTGGCTTCATAGTGAAATAATAAAAATGTCCAAACAACAGGGTTTGGCGAGTTTCTGAGTTGGTGAACACGTTAAAGTGCTAACAGGGTGGCATGCCCAGAGATGGTATGAAAGCTCTGTCCATGCATCTTTTTCATTTGACTGTTAAAAAAAATTTTTTTATTTTAAAGATGTGGGGCACAATTCAGGGTTAGGTATATAAATGCTCATTATGCAGGTACCCTTGTTGATGAGGTATGCCCCCCCTCCCCTGGCAGTTTCCCTCAACTGCCAATCCCAGTGACTGCTTTTAAGTTGTGTCCTTTATAATAAACTGGAGTAGTAAGTAAAATGTTTTCCTGAGTTTTGTGAGTTGTTCTAACAAATTTTCAAACCTGAGGAGGGGGTTATGAAAATCCTCAATTTCTATTGATTGGTTAGAAATATAGGAGGCCTGGGACTCATGACTGGTGTCTAAAGTAGAAGGCAGTCTTATGGGACTGTGTGCTTAACCTGTAGGGTCTGTACTAACTCCAGGTAGTGTCAGGATTGAATGGAAATGAACACATAGTTGGTGTAAGAGAGTTGGAGAAGTGGTGTGGAAAACCTCATACATTTGGTGTCAGAAGAGTTGTGAGAAAAAAAGCATGTCAGGACTGGTGTCAGAAATGGGATTTGCTAGACTGGCTCTGACTCATGGGAGTGTGTGGCTTGGGAAGAGAAAGGGTAAAGGGGCGGGGGATAATGAACCTTTGATTCCTGAGTGGCCACGTGGTCACCCATGGTGTGCAATGGCAGCTGTGCTTGTCATTTGCCAAAGGTGAAAGTTACCAATGAATTTAGAGACAGATCTCACTTCCAGATTTTTGGTTCACTGGATACATGCGGTAATGCAAACTAATAAGAAAATAAAATATACAATCCCTTGGTTATTGTTATCTGTAATAGCTAAAACAAAAGTTTAAAAAACTGCCAGTTTAGACTTTAATGCTGAACCAAGATCAGATTTCAGCTGATCTGAGCTCCAGGCACTAGCCTAAATGCCTCTCACAAAGGGACAACTGAGAGTATCTCTAAGACCTCTCTAAGAAGGTAGTTCACGGAGGGAGAGGGCAAAACCAAGAGACTATAACCAGGGGTCATAGTGTGAAAAGTTATTTTATTTTGTAGATGAGTATATTCAGCTTCCTTTCTTTTTCTTTTCTGAGTCAGGGTCTCACTCTCTTGCCCAGACTGGAGTGCAGTGGCACAATCCCAGCTCACCTCAGCCTTGACCTTCCGGGCTCAGGGATCCTTCTGCCTCAGCCTCCTGAGAAGCTGGGACTACAGGTATGTACCACCATGCCTGACTAATTTTTTATTTTATTTTTATTTCATGTAGAAACAAGGTCTCGCTATGTTTCCCAGGTAGTCTCAAACCCCTGGGCTCAAGCAATCCTTCCACCTCAGCCTCTCAAAGTGCTGGGATTGCAGGCATGAGCCACTGCCCCTGCCTAGCCACTGTGCCTGGCCTTCATCAACTTCCTAAAGAACTTTTACTAAAATGGATTGTAAGAATGACTAGTTTAGGGAAAGTATCGTTGTTTTAAAATGTTGCAGAGTAGAAAAGCATGTTTGGGTTGCTATAGGACCCACAGCTCACTATGGAACAGTCACATATAGACATATACATCAACCTGATGTATAATAAATTATCCCTGAGGGAACAGCCATCATTGGGGACTAGATAAAAGTTGCTATAAGATCTGTTTATCCTGAGAAGGGGGACTGTCCAACTCCCCCTACAAATGCCAAATGGAACATCCTAGATGATGCAACTGACATGTTATTACACAAGCCATGTGGGACTGGCTTCATGATAATCAGTCTATCCATCCATTAAATATGCTTCCTACCTAAGTCATGGTAAATGTGCACCCCATGTGACTTAACTGTTTCAAAATAGAGAATAGTTCTTATCAAAGATGATACCTCAGCTTCTTATGGATCTTGCAGAGCTATAAAAACATTAGGTTGATTAACAAGAGAATGAAGAGATGCAGAGGGTAGAGTCAAGAAACTTGTGCGAGTGGGGTGGAAATTGCTGTTATTCTAAATGGCTATTAACAAATGGAGTGAAGAAAGCAAACATTGATAGGAGTGAAACAACAGGGGAAAAGTAAGGGGAGAGTCAAAGGACTCATCCTTGCAGGGTGGATGAGTCCTTTAGATAGGACTTAATAACTATCTAAACTCCAGATAGTCATGATGAAATGGGATAGATACAAGGGAGGACCCCAAAAACAGAAATTATTTTTTGGAGGGTGGGTCCTTCCCTTATAGTACAGTCTTCCCAGCTAGGTAAGTATTCTAGGAGTCCGTCAGCATCAGTGTATCAGCTAGCGTTGTTGTGAGAGGATGTGTTCGGCTTTAGTGAGTTGTTTGAGGTTCTTTAATTGTGTTTGCCCATTTCATGATGGGTGATTTACCAGTGCACCTCCCTACACCATGCTTAGTGTTCAGCAGTTTATGACCGAAAACAGTATGGCCCCCATTCCCCACCCTTCCTATTCACCTGATGTTGCCCTGAGTGACTCTTTTTTGCTTTCCTGGATTAAAAAAGGCAAACTCAGAGGGAAACATTTTACCGATGTGGAAAAGGTGAAACAAAAAACAGCAGAAGCACTAAAAGGCATCAAAATTGACAAGTTTTAAAACTGTTTGGAGCAGTGGAAAAAGGAGCTCAATAGGTATCTTGCTCAAATGGAGAATACTTTGAAGGTGACTGAAGTCTAAACATGTAAGAATAAATACACAATTTTTAATAAATAAATTCCATTTTGGGGTGACCACCTTCATATTAACCAAGATAAAGATTGACAAAAGGGTCAGAGTCCCTTAACTTGACCTGCTGCTGAGAACCCAAGGCCTTTTATGGCAACAATTCAGTAAAATGGTCAGGGGGTGAAGAGAAGTTTCCAGAATTTTTTGATATTGGAGCACCATGCATTGTGGTACCAAAACTTGATAAAGCCCTAATACAGACTACAATGAGACTGAGAGACTATAGAAATGCAAGTGGTGAGAGTAGTATCCTTTTTCAATAATGTTTGGTGTTTGTTCTCAGTTCCTGACACAACTTCTGAAATGCCCGGAATTTCCTGAGTGGCAGGTACATCTTTTGTTGTTCAGAACAAGCCCAGTCTCCCTGACTGAGACTGTGCTGATGAGGTGACTCTTGGAGGGCCTCTAGATAGCAACACTGACCAAGGATTTAAATGAGAATGCTTACATCACAAAGCCTCCATAAAAGCCCATAAGCGACAGAGTTCAGAGAACTTACAGGATGATGAACAGATCAAGGTGCTAAGAGAGTGGTGCACCCAAAGAGTGCATGGATGCCCTACATCCCCTTGTCCAATGTCTTGCCCTATGCATCTCTTCTGTAAACCAGAAATAAAATCCTAAGCCTCCCAGATGACTAAAAGGACCCCTTTTAGCTAAGGGGACCTCAGAGAGACCTGAAAAACAATTCCTGACTATGACGGGAAAAGAGGTTGGACATACCTCATTACACCTCCTTCCTTTTAGAGTTGAGGCACAATGGTCCAGCATTAAGGTTAAAATAGAGCTGATAAGACTGACCCGACAGACTTTTTGCAGCAACAAGACACCGAATTATAAAGAAGACCTAAGGCCATGCAAGGCAAGGGTGTAGTTACACCCTTCAAACCATAACATCTTTTCAAAGGGTTTTTAAAAAATATTATCATTATATAATGTGGCTTACTTTCCAACTTGACTCTGGAATAACATCACATGACAGGTAGCAAACCCTGAAGAAAATAAAAATATTTTGTCCCCAAATAAATTTCTTTGACATATTTTGAAATTGCTCTGCAAAGCCATATTTTGTGAGGGAAATTTGCCTCTGTAGAGAATTGTCATTAATGTACCCAGGCCTTCCCTTTCTAGGTCTTTCCTGGATGCAGGAAAGATTAACTGAGAGTCTGACACTTGTAAGATCTAAAAAGCTATCTTTACTATTTATTCTCTCTGAGGGCTGCTACCTACGAGGCTTCATCAACATAACAAGGGTTTTGGCCCCCACAATTCCCTTATATCAACACAAACAATCCTCTCTACTGGCTTCAATTCTAGACAGCAGCTTAGCTCTCAACCAGTTGTCAACTAAAGAATTCCTAAAACCCACTAAGCCCCATGTTGAGACATCCCCCCTTCTTAGGTTGAACCAATGTATACCTTCCATGTATTGATTTATGTCTTTGCCTGTCACTCCTGTTTCCCTAAAATGTATAAAAGTAAACTATAACCTCATCACCTCAGGCATACCTTCTCAGGACCTCTTGAGATTGTTCACCAGACCACAATCACTTATATTGGCTCAGGATAAACTTCTTTAAAATATTTTACAGAGTTTAGTTTTTCCATTAACACTTCCATTTGGCTGTTCCTGAGTTATATCCTTTATAATAAACCAGTGAAAGCAAGTAAGCTATTTTTTCTGAGTTTAGTGAGCAAATTACTGAACCTGAGGAGGGGATTGTGAAAGCTTCTGATTTATAGCTGATAAAATGGGTGCAGTTTTGTGAGATGAGACTAAAGTCCTAATCTTGTAGGATCTGACATTAACTCCATGTAAATAGTTACCAGAATTGAATTGAATTGTTGGATACCCAGTTGGTGTGCAGAATGGGAAAATAGGTTGGTTTCTGAGAAAACACTCCAGAGAGGGCAAAACAACAAATAGCAGAATTAGTTTTCCATGATCTTGAGAAATAACACTATCAGATACAGAATATAAAATGTGTGTGTGTGTGTGTGTGTGTGTGTTTGAGTTGGAGTCTCACTCTGTCACCCAGACTGGAGTGCAGTGGCCGCTCCGGCCACCGCAGCCTCGCCTGCTGGGCTCCGGCGATCCTTCTGCCTCAGACTTCCGAGTAGCCGGAATTACAGGCATGCGCTACCACGCCCGGCTATATTTTGATTTACTGTAGAGATGAGGTCTCACCAAGTTGCCAAGGCGGGTCTTGAACCCGCGGGCTCAGGCAATCCACTCATCTCAGCCTATCAAAGCACAGGATTACAGGCTGAGCTACCGAGCCTGGCATAAAATGAGTTTAAAGTACCAAAATATAATAACAATTATGAAAAGGAAACTAGATTTTTAAAAGGTGTTTTGAAAAAGATCTAAATAGAACTTCTAAGAGTAAAAAAAAAAAAATCAATGAAATGGAAATCTAAATGAATATATTAAAGAGTGATCTAAACATAATCAAAGGAAGAATGAGAATGCAGATCTCAGAACATTTCAAAATGCAGCAGAAGTAAAGACATGAAAATTTCAGTAGGCAGCCTCAGTGATGCAAAGGCTAGAATGAGTAGAAATACAAATGTCCCATTGAAATTCTTAAATGAGAGAATACATAGAATCAGGGACTGGAGTACTGAAAAAGAAATGGATGATAGTTTTTCAGAATTTATGAAAGATGTGACTCCTTAGCTCATGAACACAATGAATAAGCAGGTTAAGAAAAAAAATTATACCTAGACACATTTTAGTCAAATTGTAGAACATCAAATGAAGACATGGTCTTAAAAGCATTAGAGATAAAAGAAGATTATCTACAAAGGAATGGGATCAGACTTCCCAACAGCAATGATACAAGTCAGTAGACAGTGAAAAATATTTTCAAAGTACCAATTTTTTAGCTTAGAAATTTATAACTTATTGAACTGTTATCCAAGAACTAAGGTGAATTAGAAATAAACAATCAGAAATGAAGAGAAAATTTTTTTTTAGCTTAGAAATTTATAACTTGTTGAACTGTTATCCAAGAACTAAGGTGAATTAGAAATATTTTAAGCAATCAGAAATGAAGAGAGTTTATTCTCTCTCACCAATAGACTCTCATTTTGGAAACTTCGGAAGGTTGTACTTTGGAAAGAAGAAAATAAAATTCAGAAAAACAGAAATCAAGAAAAAATTGGTAGACATTTATATAAGGTAAATATTGACTATGCAAAAATAATTATGACCATTACAACTAACTTAAGGATGGGGTCAGGGAAAATATCAAGTTGGAATAAAAAGATGGTATCTATAATATTAGGGGGTGATTTCAGTTAAAGTATTCTATGACCCTTATCTTGTTCAATAGATAATCATAAAGCTTCAGTTCTGTTATGATATCTATGTCTATAAAAACATCAATAGGAATTCTTATTAAATAGAAATGTAATTTATAATTTTCAAAACTGGAGAGGAGAAAAATGAAGTTAATCTTGAAGAATATAAAAGAAGGCAAGTTATTAGGGGGAAAAAAGCCTATGGGTTAAAAGCCTATAATGGTAGCAATGAAACAAGCAGAATACAAAAATCAACACATATCTATTTAGCCTTTACCGTTTGCCAGGCACTACTTAAGCTGATGAACCACATCAGTGAACAAAATTGACAGAGATTTCCATGTTTCAGAAACTTTATTCTGGCAGAAAAAACTCAAACAACTCAGGAATTAAAATAAGCTTACTTGCTGAAAGATAGAAATTGACTATATAAACAAGTAAAAGTCAGCTACATGTCATTTTTAAGATAATATTTTAAAGGCACAAGATGTTGAAAGTAAAAGGATGTGAAAATAAATACTAGAAAGATACAAATCAGAATAAAGCTAGTGAATTTATGTTAAGAACAGACAAAAGAGATTTTAAATAAAAACATCATCAACATTAGGGCAAAGAGTGTAATTATATAGTATAACATACAATTTATAATCTTAAAACTATAGACCTTCTGATACTAAAGCATATAAAGTAAAAAGGGACAAAATCATAAGTATTTATGAGGGGAGATGCCCAAAAAACCAGAATTTATTTATATAAAAGTTGTGTATTTACTCTTACATGTTTAAACTTCAGTCACCTTCAAAGTACTCTCTGATGCAATACACCTATTGAGATGCTTTTTCCACTGCTCAAAAGAGTTTTTGAACTCGTCATTTTTTATGCTTTTAGTGTTTCTGATGTGTTTTGTTTCACCTCTTCTACGTTGGCAAAATGCTTTCCTTTGAGGACTTTCTGCATTGGTGAATAGGGAGGGTGGAGAATGGGGTCAGGTCATTTTTGTTTGAAAACTGCTTAACACTCAGTGTGTTGGTGTGTTGTCAAAGTGGAAGAATCAGTCAACTGTTTGGCACAACTTGGGATGTTTCTTCCATAAATCATGATGCAAGCGTCTCAAAACTTCTAGATTAAAAACTTTGGTTGACCGTTTGATTTGAAGGAACAAATTCCATGTATGCTACAAGAGGTCCACCTTCCAAAACATAATTCCAGGTTTTTGGGTTCCCTCTTGTATTGACAAATCTACTCCCAATGTAGATTATTTTAACATATTTTTTGCTATAGACTGATGTCAAGCAGACAAAGCTTAGCAGCATCAAAAAGATATAAGCAATTTTCATGCTTGATTTAAATGGACACACAAAACACCCTGCATCCAACAATGGAAAAAATACATTCTTCTTAAGCATAAATGGAATACTAATAAAAGTTTACCATATATTAGGGCATAAACCATAAACCTTAACTATTTATGGAATTACTGTAATTTAGATTATGTTTTTGAACATGATGCATTAAAGTTAAAAATCAGTATCAGAGAGAGTTAAGCATTTCCATACATCTAGACATTAAAAACTACATATCTAAATAAGCTATAATTCAAAGATTTTATTATGGAGTTTAGAAAATATTTTAAGATAAAATATAATGAAAATGTTTTTCAAATATTGTGGGGCATAACAAAAATCTTTCTTGGAGAAAAAATTATAGTTTTTACTAAAAAGGGGGGAGGGAAATACAAAATTAATGAGCTCAGATTAATGAAGAAGATGAAGCAATACAGAATAAGTCCTTAAAACATGAAATAGAGAAAATAATAAATATAAGAGCAGAAAGTAATGACATATAAGAAAAAAGATACAATAGAAGGGGTCAACAATGTCAAAACATCTAGTATAATATATAAAAAGGGGGAGTTCCTTGACCTGATAAAGAATATTTATAAAAAACCCACAGTAATCATTATACTAAGTGGTGGAACTCTAAAAGTCTTTTAACTCTAGAACAATATGTGGATACCTGCTCTCACTTTCTTTTTTCAACATTGCATTGTGGCCTTATCCAGAACTGTAGAACAAAGGAAATGAATGAATATCTTTATGTCCTGAAGCAGGGATGAATTTCTTAAATGAGACATGAAACCACAAGCCATTACAAGTATAAAATAGCATTAAAATTTAAATGTTAGTTCATCAAAAGACACCATAGAAGAGACAAGCCCCTTATTGGGATAAAATATAAAATAATCTAGTAACAATGATAAAATGATTCAAAAAACAAATATGCAAATTGTAGGAGTATAAAAATATAAAAATAAAATTTTTATGAATTTGAAAATTTTAAGAACAATTATATATATTCCTTAAGAAAATGTAACCATATGGCAAATAATGATAACAAAGATGCCCAACCTGATTCATAACTGGGGAAACAAATTAAATATACACACACACACACAAACACAGAATACCATTTTCCACTCACTGGGACTTTTAGAAGTCTGACAATATGAGACTGATGATGACATATATCAGTAGTCACTCTTGTACATGGATATTTGGATGGTGAAATGGCAGGACCATTTTAAAGAGCAACTTGGCAATGTCTGACAGTTAAAGATGCTTATACTTTTGGACAAGCTAATTCTATTCCCTAGTATATGCTTCAGGGACCCTCTTGCCACATGTGCAGAAGAAGATCATAGAAAAATGTTCAAAATACCCTTGTCTATAATTTAAAATAATTAGAAACAACCTCAATGAACAGCAACATTAGGTTCCATCAATACATTTTGGTAAATTCACACAAACACTGAAAATCAATTAGAGCTTAATGTATAAAGATAGATGATGCTTATAATAATAAAAATAAAAGAAATCTGCAGAAATATGCAAGTAGTAATGATATCATTTATATAAGTTAAAAACTTGGAGGACAATTTTACATACCTTATAAGGATACGTGTATGTATATCCAAGTATGCATATAGTAAAGGCATAAAGATATATAAAAGAATGATAAACACTGGAAATTAAGAAAACAATAGCATCAAAAAGAATAACTGAGTGGGCAAAAAAAACAAAAACAAGAACAAAAACAAAAAAAACCTGTGCACTGCAAACTAAAAAATATTGTTAAAATAAATTTTAAAAGAGACATAAATAGAAAGATCTACTGTGTTCATGAGATTGAAAGACAATATTGTTAAGATGTCAATAGTACTAAAAGTGACCTACAGATTCAATGAAATTCCTATCAATTAATATTTTATTTCCAGAAATAGAAAAATTTATCCAAAGCTGGGTGCAGTGGCTCATGTCTGTAATCCCAGCATTTTGGGAGGCTAAGAGGAGAGGATTGCTTAAGCCCTGGAGTTTGAGGACAGTCTGGGCAACATAGCAAGACTTTGTCTTTACAAAAAAATAAAAAAAAAATTAGTATGGTATGCGCACCTATAGTCCCAGCTACTTGGGAGACTGAGGCAGATGGATCCCCTGAGCCCAGGTGGTTGAGGCTGCGGTGAGCTGTGATTATTATGCACTGTAGTCAATCTGGACAACAGAGTGAGGCCTCCAACTAAAAAAAAAAAAAAAAAAAAAAAGGAAAAAAAGAAAAAGAAAAATGTTTTCTAAAACTAATATGAAATCTCAATGGATCCCAAATAACCAAATGAAACATAAAAATGAACAAAATGATCTCAGGTACAGTGCAACAGAAAGCATATATAGGGATGTTCATAATAGTATTTGTAATAGTAAAAAACTGGAAATATTCCAAATGTTCATCACTAGTAGAATATGTGTACAAACTCTGGACTATCCATATAATGGAATATTATATAGTAGCAATAATGAATGAACTCACTCTTTTTGCAGCATGGATTGATTTCAGAAATAAATTATTGAACAAAAGAAAATCTACTCTATGATTTCATATTTACAAGGTTCCAACACAGACAAGTTACAGTATAGAATTTAGAATGCATTTAATGCCACTGACCCGTAGACTTACAAATGTCTACAATGATTACTTTTATGTTACGTGTATTTTACCACAATAAAACATAAATAATAAATATGGAATTTATAATGGTGATGACCTCTGGAGGGCGGGGAGGAGATCAGGATCAGAGAAATCTTGGGGAACTTCAACTATACAGTACTTCTAATGTTTTTTTTTTTCTTTTTTCTTTTTCCTCCTGCTTGTGCCTGATCTGCTGCTGCAGGACTTTTAATGTTTTATTTATTAAATAGGGTGGTAATTATGTAGGCATTCAATGGAGTTTTTAAAGTAAATTGCAAATAATACATAACTATATAATAGAAGCTTCTAATTCTTGTAATCTCAGAATAGACAATTTGGACCAAACTTCCTTTTGAAGACAACTAATAACCCTAGAAGAAATCTAAAAAGTAGATTTTTCTAAGAGTACCAAATAATTAATAAGATGCCAAAATTATGTAGCAGAGATGTGAGAGAGATTGCTAAAGAGATATCTAAAGCATGTGATGTTACTATTGTCTGGGGGCCATTTCTGATGTTGAAGAAGTGTCTCTGAAGTTGGATGGTGCTTTAGGGAAACTACACAGAGAGCAGCAAATGCTAGTGTTTGACTCTAGGAATGTAGGCAGGCTGAGAGTAATTATGCCAGTCTCTCAATCAGTAATGAAGGTCAGTTAAGCTATTCTCAGTAATGTAGTAATGAAGTCAGTCTCATGACCATAGATGCAATAATTCTGAACAAAATATTAGTAAAATTTTGTTTACTAGCAATTTGTGAAAAAGAACAAGCTATCAAACAATTCGGTTTATGCCAGGATGGCAAAGTTGGTTTAACAGTTAAAAATGAGTCAATGTAATTTATCACATTAATTTAATTAACAAATTAAAGGAGAAAAAATCATATAACCATTTCTACGTATACAAAAAGTAAGGAAAAGCAAAACCAACAACAACAACAACAATAACAGCAACAAAAAAGCGAGAACAAAAACCTTAGAAAACTGTGGATTGTTTGCCAATCTAATAAAGGAAATCTATAAAAGCCCTAAAGCAAATATATTTAAAAGTTAAAAGCTTCCTAAAAGTTAGCAAAAATAAGAACATCTACTAACATCTTTTTTCTGCAACAGTTCCAATCCTGGGAAGTAAGTCAGAAAAACTAGAAAATATAAGAATTAGAAGGGCAGAAGCAAAGGCATAGATAATGTGCAGAAAATTCAAGAGGATATATGTTGGGAGCCAACATCTACAGCTATACAGTTGAGGCCTATGAAGGCCCATGTTGGAGATCTGCTTTTGACACAAAAGCATCAGTGACACCTATAGTGGTGGTATATGAATAGTGACCAGTTTGTATATATGACATAAAAGTTTATATTATTTGAAAGTAAATCTTTTAAACAGTTAGGCTAAAATTTCGGGTAAAGCCTTACAGCAGAAAAACATTCTGTGCTTTAAGTTTCCATTTTTCTCTGACTCTCTGAGCCATTCTTAAGTTTCTGTCTCTTAGAAGTAACCATACAGCCTTTGTTCCTGTAAGCAGAAATTGCTCTACTAGTTTTTTCTGCCTCTAGCCAGGCAGAACATTCCTAGTTTCACTACGTATCAAGACTCTCAGCTTGCCTCAGCCCCTGGCTATCATCATGACAACGGTGCTTTTCCTTGTCTAAGAGTGTGACAACCACTGTTTGATTTATTCACTTAGATCAAATTTTCTATCAGGAAGTTTAGAATATATATACACACACAGTTCAGTTATCTACATATAACATTATGTGAACCTGTGCTTGCTACTTTACTTCCTTCTGCTTGGAATTTGCCCTCTAATATGCCTGTGTATAGTAGTAATGAAACCCAGTTACAGGCCTGTTGGAGAGTAAAACCAAAGTACTCTTACTTATTTCTGGATATACTTTTGCACTTTGGATTTCTGCTTTAAGTTGTCGACTTCAGTGTCCGGCAGACTTCAATGGTAAAGTACACATTGGATTTGTCAAACCCTGTGGTTAGCGTTCTCTGCTTCTCACTATCTAGCATTTCATAGAGGACTCTGGCACCAGTGTCCCTGACAGAAATATTTTTTACTGCTGGACATTAAAATAAATAGTATAGATTTTGAGTGTTTTGTTAAATCATAGAAAATTAATAGGAAATTTTACATTAGGTAAAAATAAGAATAGCTTATAATATACAGATTATCATTAAATATTATAGAAAACAGTTAGCAAAACTATTACTGAAATTATACACTTGTTATTTTGATGTACGCCTTGTAAGGCACGATATGCATCACGGAGTTCTCATTGTCAATTGTCACCCTAAACAAAAATCTTTTGTGAAGAATGTTATACATCATGCGATCTGTAAGCCCCTAGAAAATATTTGATTATTGCTGAATATTGTAGAAAATGGTATATAAGGTGGAAGGAGTTTGAATAAAATTTGGACTCAGTCCTGATCAGACTGATCCCAGAAGAACTGCCTCTGAGTTGTTTCTTCTCGCCGCGTCCTGATTCCCTGGAGCAGGTCCAACTCCCCTCAGGTTGGGGCCGGCCCCCGACAGATATACAGATAACAGGTTAGAGTTAGTAAATGTAGCAGTGTACCGAATATAGTAATATCAAAACTACATTTCTATGTACCAGCAATAAACAGAAAATGAAATAAAACATCACCTGTAACAAAGTAAACAAAGTGCTCATCTTTTTTTTTCTATTCAGAAAACTATGACATTATTGAGAGAAATTAAAAGTTTAAATAAATGAAGAGAGATATCATGTTTATGGATTGAAAGATTCAGAATTTTAAAAAATTTTAATGTTAAAGCTGTGGGGCACAATTCAGGATTAGGTATACAAATGTTCATTATGCAGGTGCCCTTGTTGATGAGGTATGTCTCCCCTCCCCCGGCAGATTCCCACTACTGCGAATTCTGCCTCTCCCCCTAAAGATGAAAATTTTCTTCAGATTGATTTACAGATTCAAATCTCAGTGAAATCTCCAGTAATTTTTTTTTTGTAGAATAAATCAGTGACATGTTATACATTTTATTTAAAAATGCAAAGGACCAAGAATGACTTAGATGCTTCTAAAGAAGAAAAACAAGGTGAGAAGATCTGCATTGTGTGGTATAATGACAAATTATACATTACAGTAATTAAGACAACACAGGTTTTGTGCAAACATAAACAAACAGAAAAATAAGACAGAATAGAAATGTTAGAAACAGACGTAAACATGTCCACTCATTTGTGACAGAAGTGACATTACAGATCACTGGGTGACATGATGGTCTTTTCAATCAAAGTACATTTGTACACTTGAAAATTGGTATGGAAAAAGTAACACTTGATCTTATGCCTCACACAATATGGAGAGATCTATTCCAAAATGTATTGCAGAACTAAAGACAAGGGACAAATCATTACAGCTTTTAGAAAGTAATAAAGAAGATTTTCAAGACTTTAGCTCAGGAAAAAAATTTCTTTAAAAATTTTTTTATTCTAGGATGTGGAATACACCCACAACTTTAAAATAAAATATATATTAAGAAAAAAACTTCACCTGATTAAGTTAGGCTCACCCAGAATAAAAAGGATGTGGGGTACAATTCAGGGTTAGGTATACAAGGGGTCATCATACAGGTAAAGTTTGGGCCTCCCTATGGTCCCCACTTTGCCTGGTTGAGATCAGACACCCTTATTAGTGATATGTGACCCCCCCCCCGCCTATCTCCCCTGGCAATTTCCAGCTACTGTCAATCCCTTTCCTATAGTATTATGGTAAAAGTTCAGGGTCCACTTATGAGTGAGAACATGTGGTACTCAGTTCTTTGTTTCTGTAATTGACCACTGAGTATTATAAACTCTAAATCCATCGAACTTGCAGCATAGTCCATAATTTTGTCCTTCTTTATGACTATGTAATATTCCACTGTATATATATACCACATTTAAAATTAAAAAAAAAATTTTATATATGAGGGATACAATTCAGGGTTAGGTATACAAATGTTCAGTATGCAGGTACCCTTGTTGATGAGGTGTGTCCTCGCCTTCCCCTGGCAGTTTCCCACTACTACCAATTCCGTCCCAGCCCTCCACTGGCAGTTTCCCACTACTGCCAATCCCTTTCTAGTAGTATTATAATCGTTGTTTTAAGGTCTGCTTATGAGTGAGAACATATGATCCTCGGTTCTTTGTTTCTGTGGTAGATCACTCAGTGTTATAGCATCTAAGTCCATCCAAGTTGCTGCGAAGTTCATAATTTTGTCCTGCTTTATGGCTGCATAATATTCCATCATGTATATGTACCACATTTTTTTGATCCAGTTCTCTTTAGATGGGTAGCATGGTTGGTTCCATGTATTTGCTATTGTGAACAATGCAGCAATAAACATGTGTGTGCAGGAATCTTTTTCATAGAGTTATTTGAGTTCCTCTGGCTATATTCCCAGTAGGTGGATTACGGGCTCATATGGCAAATTGATTTTTAGATCTTTTAGAAATCACCACACTGTTTTACACAGTGGCTGTACAAGTTTACACTCCCACCAATAGTGTCGAAGTGTTCTCTTTTCCCCACATCCTCTCCAGCATCTGTTGTTCAGGAGTTATTGATGATGGTCATCCTGACAGGAGTTAGGTGGTATCTCAATGTGGTTTTAATTTGCATTTCTTTGATAACTAGTTAGGCTGTGCATATTTTCATGTATCTGTTGGCTGCTTGTATGTCTTCTTTTGAGAATTGACTGTTCATATTTTTTGTCCACTTTGTAATGGGATTGTTTGTTTTTTCTTTTTGGCATGTTTGAGTTCCTTGTAGATGCTAGATGATAGGCCTTGTCAGATATATATTTGGCAAATATTTTTTCCAGTGTGTGTGGGCTGTCTCCCCCTCTCTCAATAGTTTATTTGGTTTTGCAGAAGCTTGTCAGTTTGATGAGGTCCCACTTGTCTAACTTATCTCTTATGGCATGGGCACTTGGGGTTTTGATTAGAAATTGGTTGCCAGTTCCAATGTCCATAAGGGTGTCTCCTGCATTTTCTAAGGTTCTTATAGTTTGGGGTTTTACATTTAGGTCTTTGATCCATTTAGAATTTATTTTTGTGTATGGTGATAGGTTGGGGTCTTGTTTAAATCTTCTGCATGTGGTCAGCTGGTGTTCCCAGCACCATTTACTGAATAGGTTCTCCTCTTCCCAGTGGTTGATAGTGGAGGCTTTGTCAAAGATGAGTTGGTTGAGAAATTGAGGTTTTTGCTACCAGAATCTATCCTGTTCCATTGGTCTATATGCCTGTTCTTGTACCAATACCAGGCTGTTTTGATTTTTGTAGCTTTATAATAAAGCTTAAAGTCTGGGAGCATGATGCCTCCTGCTTTTTTTTTTTTTTTCCTGAGGATTGTTTTGGCTATTTTGGTCATTTATGTTTCAATATGAATTCCTGTATTGTTGTTTCCAGGTCTGAGAAGAATGCTGCTGGTAATTTCTTTCTTTTTTTTCTGTTAAGGGCTCTTTATTGTTTTTATGTTTTTATTATAAAGATGTGGGGTACAATTCAGGGTTAGGTATACAAATGTTGATTATGCAGGTACCCTTGTTGATGAGGTATGACCCTCCCTCCCTTAGCAGTTTCCCTCATTGTCAATCACACCCCTCACCACTAACAGTTTCCCACTACTACCAATCCCTTTCTTATGCTGCTGGTAATTTAATGGGCATTGTGATAAATCTGTAGATTGCCTTAGGTAGGATGGGCAGTTTAACAATGTTGATTCTTCCAATCCATGAGCATGGAATATTTTTCCATTTTTTGTGTTGTCTTTGATTTATTTGAGCAGTGTTTTGTAGTTTTCCTTGTAAAGGTCTTTTCCGTCTCTGGTTAGGAAGATGCCAAGGCATTTCATTTTTTTTGTTGCTATTGTGAATGGGATTGTGCTTTTTATTTGGGTTTCTGTTAGTTTATTGTTGGTGTATAGAAATGTGACTGACTTTTGCACATTCATTTAATACCCTGAGACTTTGCTAAAGTCTTTTATCAACGCAAGGAGGCTTTTGACAGATTCTCTTGGGGTTTGAGGTATAGAATCATGTCGTCTGTAAAGAGGGATAATAATCTTCTCTTTTCCTATTTGGATACCCTGATTTCCTTCTCTTGTCCCATTGCTCTAGCTAGGACTTCCAATACTATGTTGAAAAGGAGAGGTAAAAGTGGGCATCCTTGTCTTGTTCCAGTTTTCAGGGGAAATGGTTCCAATTTCTCTCTGTGGATTTCTCGTAGATGGCTCTTGCTATTTTTGAGGTACGTTCTGTCTATGCCTAGATGTCTGAGAATTTTTATCATGAAGGGGTGCTGGATTTTATCAAAAGCTATTTCTATGTCTAATGATATAATCATGTGGTTTTTGTCTTTACATCTGTTGATGTGTTTAATTACATTTATGGCTTTGTGGATGATGGATCAGCCCTGCATCCCAGAGATGAAGTCTATTTGGTCATGATGGATGATTTTTGAGATGTGGTGTTGGATCTGGTTTGCTAGGATCTTGTTGAGAATTTTAGCATCCATGTTCATCAAGGATATTGGCCTGTAGATCTCTTTCTTTGTTGGATCTTTACCCAGTTTGGGTATCAATGTGATGTTGGTTTCATAAAATGATTTGGGGAGAGTTCCATCTTTCCTGATTTCCTGAAATAATTTCAATAGGATTGATATCAGCTCCTTCTTGTATGTTTTGTAGAATTCTGCTGGAAAGCCATCTAGTTCAGGGTTTTTTTTTTGTAGGTAGTTTTCTTATGACATAGTTGATTTCCTGGGTTGTCATTGGTCTATTTAGGGTCTCAATTTCTTCTAGTTTCAACCTGGAGAGGTTGTGTGATATCAGAAAATCCTCCATTTCATTTAGGTTTTCGAGTTTGTTTCCATATAGGTGTACATAGTAATCTCTTATAATCTTTTATATTTCTTCAGGGTCAGCTATGACTTCATCTTTTGCATTTCTGATCATTTATTTGAACTTTTTCTCTCTTTTTCTTGGTCAGTTTAGCTAAGGATCCATCAATCTTGTTCATCCTTTCAAAGAACCAGCTTTTGGTTTCGTTGATTTTTTTTGTATTATATTTTTATCTTCTATGTCATGAATTTGGGCTTTCATTTTGGTGAACTGGATTCTTCTGCTGAAGCTAGGGTTTTGGTGGTCTAGCTTTTCCAGCTTCCTTATGTGATTTGTTCGGTTGATAACTTGTGATTCTTCCATTTTTATCATGTGTGTTTGTAGAGATATGAATTTCCCTCTTAGTACTGTTTTCATGGAATCCCAGAGGTTTTGGTAGGATATTTCTTCATTTTCATTTGCTTCTAGGTATCTTTTAATCTCTGTTTTGATTACTGTGTTGACACAGGAGTTGTTTAGCATCATGCTGTTTAGTGTCCATGTCTTTGTTGGTTTTGGGGGATCTTTGTTGGTGTTGATATTTATTTTTATTCCACTGTTGTTGAGAAGGTGCATGGCAGTATTTCAATTTTAAGGTATTTGTTTGTGCTTGATTTATGGCCAAGGATGTGGTCTATCTCAGAGTATGTTCCATGTGGTGATGAGTAGAATGTATATTCTGTGGTTGTTGGGTAGAGTATTCTGTAGGTATCAATTAAGTCCATTTGGTCTTCACAAGCATCACAAGATTCCGGATGTCCTTTTGGATTTTTGTCTTGATGATCTGTCTAGGGTTCCCAGCTACTTAGGTTCCCAGCTATGACAGTGTTAGAGTCAGTATCTTTTTTTAAGTTTACCTAGAAGCTACTTCATGAACGTTGGTGCTCCTATTTGAGTTAATATATGTTTAGGATGGATATTTCTTGTTGATGGATTGAACCTTTTATCATTATATAGTGACCTTCCATATATTTTTAAAGCTTTGATGACTTAAAGGGTATTTTGTCTGATATTAAGATCATGACATCTGCTTTCTTTGTGTTCTGTAGACCTGAAATTTTGTTTCCTATCCTCTTACTTTGAGTCTGTGGGTGTCCTTTCTGGTGATATGAGTCTCTTGGAGACAATATATTGTTGCCTCATGATATTTTATCAATTTGTCATTCTATGTCTTTTCAGTGGTGCATTTAGTCCTTACATTCAGGATAATTATTGAGATGTGAGAGTTTATTCCTGTCATGAAGTTCTTATAGAATTTGTTGTTGTTGCTGCTGTTTGTTGTCTTTCTTTTGATTTTTGGGTTGATTCATGTGTGTTTTCAATCTTTTTTCTGCATTCTTGGGAAGGGCATTGATGTTCTTTTTTTCCTTTCTTCTGTATTTACTATTTTCCTAAATGTTTCTTGTAGAGCTGGTCTGCAGGCAGCATAAACTCTTAGGGATTGAATGTCTGGGAAGGATTTTAATTCTCCATCACTGATGAAACTTAGCTTAATTTAATTAGGTAATTCTTGATTGAAATTATTTATCTTTGAGAACTTTGAAGCTCTCCTAGCCTGAAATGTTTCTGTAGATGTTTCTGCTGCTATTCTAATTGGTCTTCCCAGATAGGTAGTCTAACCTTTCTCTCTTGCTGCCTTTAGGATTTTTTCTTTTATACCTAGTTTGTCTAGGTAAATTACTACGTGTTTAGGATTTGGTCTTCTCATTTGTTGTCTTGCAGGGGTTCTCTGAATCTCTTGTGCTTGAATGGTCATGTAACTGATCAGATGAGGGAAGTTTTCTTGGATAATTTCATGGAATGCTTGTTCCAGGGTAGTCTCTATCTCTCTATCTGCCTCAGAGATTCTAATTAATCTTGGGTTCAGGCTCTTGAAATAATCGCTCAACTTTTGGAGGTTTTGTTTTGTCTTTTTATGCTTCTTTTCTATTTTTTTTTTAACAGTTTGGGTTAGTTCCATATTTTGGTCCTCAAGCTCTGAGATTCTTTCTTCTGCTTGGTTAATTCTGCTTTCCATGTTTGTCAATTTGTTAATTATTTCATTCACTGTATTCTTTCTTGCTGTTATCTCAGTAATCAATTCCTTCATTCTTTTGTCTTGTCTCTCTTTTCTTTTTATTCTTTCTATTAATATCTTGATATCTGCATCTGTGGTTTGAGACCACTCATTCTGGGGCTCTTCATTGTTTGAGATCCAAAGTCTGTATTCTCAGTGGCTGACCTTCCAGGGGTCTGTGTGAAACTTATATTCTTCCTTTAATTTTTCTTCATTTGTGTAGGTTCGCCCCCCCCCCACCTTTTTTAGACCTCTTCTTTAATTTTGTTGCTCAGTGACAAGGGGATAGCTTTTATTTCTGTTTGCTCAATCTCCTGTTCTTCCTTATGCAGATCTTTTGGTTTTGTTCAATTCTGAAGCTGGACTGGTGTTGGAACCCTGTGCTTTTTGTGCTTTGAGATTTAATTAAGGGAGGAGCTGTGATTCAGAAGCTATCTGTAGATCTCAGTATTCACTGATAGGGTGTGGGCCCCCTGGAACTCTCTACCCACTGCCTTACAATTTGTTCATGCAGTGGGGGGTGTCTATTTACCCCGTGAAAGCAAAATGAGATAAGAAAAGGAAAAAGAATGGAAAAAGGAAAGAGGAAGATGAAAGGGAGGTGTAGAGAGAGAAAAAGAAGAGGGAAAACAGACAGCCATACCTTCTAACAAATAAACAGAGAGACAAAGACAGAAAACACAAAAAGACAAAAACATACAGACAATAATACAAAGAAATAAAACCCCCTGTTGATGTACTCTTCCTCAAAAATAGCCACAAACAGAAAATCTAAAAAAAAAACAACAAAACTTTAAAATTATGGAAACAAAGCAAGTAGAAAAACATAAATAAAAACAGGAAGAAAGAAGAAAAATATCTAAAACTGAAAAAACAAAAACAAAAACAAAACCAAGGGGAAAAAAACCCTCTCTGTGACTGTTTCTGTGACTCCAGTTTCCTTTCAGGCCTCCTTCTTAGGGAGCAGCTCTGGTCTCCAGCTCCTCTCCTTTGCTCTCATCACAGGCTGATAGGGTTGATCTCAGTGTGGGTCAGATGCCCCAGGGACTACCGTGGGAGAAGGGTGGATCAGATCCAGGCTCACCCTACTCACTTCTGCTGCTGCCAAGTCTCCCACTCAGATCTGATGTGTCTGTGCCTGTTCTAGTATAGGGGAGGGACATCTGTCTCTTCAAGTTTGATGAGAAGATAGCCTCTGGGTCCCAAGAGGGAGGTTGGGCGGGGCAATGCAGGGCTATGCCTGGTCCTGGGACTGAGAAGATGGTGTCCATTCGCATCTCATTACTGGCATTGGAGTTTTATTACAGATTTCCACAACCTGCCTTCTCTATGGCTCCTTCCTGCTGTGCCCATTTTGCTACTGTAGGTGATGGGTGTTGGCCAGGTTCTAGGTGGTAAGGGGCAGCTGTTCTCTGCTGTCTCCTCTCAAGAGAGCCCCAAGAATGGCAGACGATCCTGCATACCCAGGTCTCCAACCTCAGGGCAGTGGTGGGTTGCAGTCACTTCCAGAAGAGAGACTGGGTACATGAACCCAAGTCTCCCCTAAGATGTAATTTCACTCACCCACTGGCACACACCCACTCATGCAGAGAGTCTTTATGGACACTTGCTTTTGTGGAGGCTCCCACAGTCCAACCTGTTCCATTGCCATCTTGCCCTAAAACCCCTCTTTTTAAAAAAAATCCCATCTAATTTCAATGGGCAGCACAGCTGGTTCCATTTTTGCTATTGTGTATAGTGTGCAATAAACATGCATGCACAGGTATCCTTTTTGTTGAGTGATTTAAGTTTCTCCAGGTATTTTCCCAGAGGGGGGTTGCTAGGTCTTATGGAAGGTCAATTTCTAGTTCTTTTAGTAACTGCCACACAGTTTTTCATTGAGGTCTAACTAGTTTGCATTCCCACCAACAGTGCAGAAGAGTTTCCTTTTCTCAACATCCTCACTAGCATCTGTTGTTGTTTGTCTTATTAATGATGGTCATTCTTACTGGAGTTAGGTAGTATCTCAATGTGGTTTTGATTTGCATTTCTCTGATGATTAGTGAGGCTGAGCATTTTTTTCTTGTGTCTATTGGCTTCTTATATGTCTTCTTTTGAAAAGTGTCTATACATATCTTTTGGTCACTTTGGCTGTTTGTTTTTTTTCCTTTCAGCATGTTTGATTCCTTCTAGATACTGGATGCGAGGCCTTTGTCAGATATACAGTTGGCAATTTTTTTTTTTTTTTTTTTTACCATTTTGTGGGCTGTCTCCCCACTCCCTTGATGGTTTCTTTTGCTTTGCAGAAGCTATTCAGTATGATGAGGTCCCACTTGACTATCTTATCTCGTATGGCATGGACTTTTGGGATTTTGATGAGGAATTGTTTGCCTATTCTGATTTCTGTAAGGGTGTCTCCATGTTTTCTAAGTTTCTTAAAGTTTGAGATTTTATATTTAGGTCTTTGAACCATTTGGAGTTGATTTTTGTGTATTGTGATAGGTAAGGGTCCTGTTTCATTCTTCTGCATGTGGTCAGTCAGTTTTCCCAGTATCATTTACTGAATAGGCTCTCCTCTCCCCACTGATTGTTGGTGGAGGCTTTGTCAAAGATGACTTGGTTGAGAAATTGAGGTTTTGCTTCTGGAGTCTCTATCCAGTTCTATTGGTCTATATGCCTGTTGTGCCAGGCTGGTTTTGATTATTGTAGCCTAAAATAAACTTTAAAGTCTGTAAGTTGATATCTCCCCCTTTGATTCTTTTGCCAAGGATTGTTGTAGCTATTCGTGGTCTTCTATGTTTCCACATGAATTTCTGTAGTCATTTCCAGATCTGAGAAGAATGATGTTGGTAATTTATTGGGTATTGTGTTGAATCTACAGATTGCCTTTGGTAGATGGACATCTTAACAATGTTGATTCGTCCTATCCATGAGCATGGAATATTTTTCCATTTGTGTCATCTTTGATGTCTTTGAGCAGTGTTTTGTGGTTTTCATTGTAAAGGTTTTTCACTTCTCTGGTTAGGAAGATGCTGAGGTATTTCATTTTTTTCTGTGGCTATTTGAATGGGATTGGGCTTTTTATTTGGTTCTCTGCCTGTTTGTGTTAGTGAATAAAAATGCGACTGTCTTTTGCATGTTGATTTTGTACCCTGAGAGTTTGCCAAAATCCTTTTATCAGTGCAAGGAGGTTTTTGACAGATTCTCTTGAATTTTCTTTTTTTCCCTTTTTTTTTTTTTTACATATTGTGTTTTAAAGATGGGGTACAATTCAGGATTAGGTATACAAGTGGTAATTGTACAGGTAAAGTTTGGGCCTCGCTTTGGTCCCCACTTTGCCTGGTTTGAGATGAGGTACCTTATCAATGTTTTGTCCCCTCCCCCACATCCCTCCACTCTGGCAGTATCTAGCTACTGCCAATCCCTTTCTTATAGTATTAGAGTAAATGTCCATGGTCCACTTATGAGTGAGAACATATAGTACTCTGTTCTTTGTTTCTATGAGAAATCATTGAGTATTATAGACTCTAAATCCATCAAAGTTGCTGTGAAGTCCATATGTTTTTCCTCCTTTATGGTTGCATAATACTCTATTGTGTATATGTACCACATTTTTTATACAGTCCAGTTTTGAGAGGCAGCACAATTGGATTTTGCTAATAGTTGGTTTTTGTGAATAGTGCAGCAATAAACATGTATGTGCAGGTATCTTCTTTGTAGAATGATTTGAGTTCCTCTGGGCATATTCCCAGTAGGGGGGTTGCTGGGTCATATGGAAGATCAATTTCTGGTTCTTTTAGAAATTGCTACACTGTTTTCCATAGAGGTTGAACTAGTTTCCATTCCCACCAGAAGTGTAGAAGCTTTCCCTTTTCTCCAAATCAATACCAGCATCTGTTGTTTGTTTTATTAAGGATGGCCTTTCTTATTAGGGTTAGGAGGTATCTCAATGTGGTTTTGATTTGCATTTCTCTGATAATTAGTGAGGGTGAGCACTTTTTCATGTGTCTGTTGGCTGCCACATTCTTCTCATTTGTATGCTTTCTCCTCAGTATGGATTTGCACACATCCAGCAATTCATATATGAGAACAAAAGGCTTTACAACATTATTGACATTGGTAGGGTTTCTCTCCAGTATAGATCTTGACATGGTGACCAAATCCTGAATGAGAGTGAAAGGCTTTACCACATTTTTCACATTTGTAAGGCTTCTCTCCAGTATGGATAGTCTTATGGTCAGCAAACACTTTATGAGAGCGAAAAGTTTTGCCACACTCTGCACATTTGTAGGGTCTCTCTCCAGTATGGGTGGTCATGTGTCCAGACAATCCTGCATGAGAGTGAAAGGCTTTGCCACATTCTTCACATTTTTATTTATAGGGTTTCTTGCCAGTATGGGCTTTTACTTCGGTGATCTGGATTATTCTGGTGAAGTTAGGGTTTTGGTGGTCTTACGTTGCCATCTTCCTTAGGTTATTTGTTAGGTGGTTAAGTTGTTCTCTTTCTGTTTTCTTGATGGGTGTTCATAGAGATATTTCCCCTGTTGGCACTGTTTTCAAGACATCCTAGAGGTTTTGGTAAGATGTTTCTTTGTTTTCATTTGTTTCCAGGAATATTTTAATTTTGTTTGATTTCTGTGTTGACCCAGGAGTCGTTCAGCATCATGCTGTTTAGTATCTATGTCTTGTGGGTTTTGAGGGAATTTTGTTGGTGGTTATATTTATTTTTATTCCCCTGTTTTCTGAGAAGTTGCATGGTGATATTTAGATCATGTGAAATTTATGCTTGATTTATGGCCAAGGATGTGGTCGATATTGAAGTACGTTCCATGTGGTGATGAGCAGAATGTACATTCTGTGTTTGTTGGGTGAAGTGTTTTGTAGGTATGTATTAAGTTCATGTGGTCCAGTATCAAGTTGAGGTTCTGGGTCTCTGTTGATCTTTTGCCTTGATGATCTATCTAGGTTTATCAGTGGGGTATCTAAGTCCCCAGCTATGATAGTGTTAGAATCAATATCATTTTTTAGTTTACTAAGTAGCTGCTTTATAAAAGCTGGTTCTCTTGTGTTTTGGATGGATATGTCTTGTTGATGGATCAAACCTTTTGTCATTATGTAGTGTTCTTCCATATCTTTTTACATTTTTGATAGCTTAAAGGTTTTTTGTTTTTTTGTTTTTGTCTGATATTAAGGTTGGATCTCCTGTCATCTTTTGTGATTCATTTGCCTGAAAGTTTGTTTTCCATGTTCTAACTTTAAATCTGTGGGCAACCTTTATGGCGAGATGAGTTTTCTGGAGGCAGCAAGTTACTGAGTCATGTGTGTTATCCAGTTTTCCATTCTATGTCTTTTCAGTGGTACATTTAGTCCACTCATGTTTAGGCATATTATTGAAATGTGAGCTTGTCCCAGTCACAATGCTTTTATAAGGCTGTTTTGTTTTTGTTTACCTTTTGTTTTCATATATGTGTGTGTTTTCATTTTTGTAGGTATGCTGTATATTCTGTGGCCTCTGTGTTCATTTGTGATCTTGTGAAGTATATGGTCTTTCTCTTTTTTCTTCTGGGTACAGCACATTTTAAAGCATCTCCTGTAGATCTGGTGTGGAAGCAGCATATTCTTGTTGGGATTGGATGTCTGGGAACAATTTTAATTCTCCATTGCTGATGAAGCTTAGCTTGGCTGGGTAGGAAATTTTTAGTTGAAATTGTTTATCTTTGAGAACATTAAAGACTGGGATCCAGTTCCTTCTGGCTTGTAGTGTTTCTGTAGGTATGTGTGCAGCAATTCTGATTGGTATCCCCTGGTAGATAGTCGACTTTTTTTCTTGCTGCCTTAGTATTTTTTCTTTTATACCTACTTTATGTAGGTGAATTGCTATTGTCTAGGGGTTAATCTTCTCATAAAATGTCTTGCTGGGGTTCCCTGAATATCTTGTACATTTATAGTCATCTCTCTGCCCAGATGAGGGAAGTTTTCTTGAATTATTTCATGGAATGTTTGTTCCAGGATGTTTCCTATTTCTCTTTCTATTTCAGGTATTCTGATCAGATGCAGGCTTTTTCTCTATATCTTTAATAGATTGAGTTAATTCATATTTTCGTCTTCCAGCTCTGAGATTCTTGCTTGGCCAATTCTGCTTCTCATGCTTGTCAATTTGTTATTTATTTCTTGGATGGATTTATTTATTTCTGTTATTTCTAAGTACACTTTCTTGAGTCTGTCCAGCTCCATTATAATTTTGTTTCATTTTGGCCCTTGAATTTCTTGATTTTTATTCATTCTGTCCAATGATTCTCTGATCTTCATAATTACCTTCTGAGTACTGTTGTTCTCAGAGATAGCCATTGTTTGTGCCCCAGTAACTGTTTTCTCAGACTCTTTGCTGGGGCACTGATTGTTAACAGTGATTTTTTTGTTGGGTTTTCTTCATTTGTAGCAGTTCTCTTATCTTTAATTCAATTGCTCAGTGGAAAATGGAGAAGCAGTCACTTCTAATATTTGCTCTACCTTTTGCCCTTCCTTGAACTGGGGCTCTGGGTTTGTTCAATTATGAAGTAGGGCTTGGGGGTGGGCATTGTGCTATCTCTTTAAAATTTTGAGCATTACTAGGGGATGAGGGAGGGGCTGCAAGGATTCAGAACAAATTGTTAGGTCATAATGTTTGCTATTTGGTGAATGGGCCAGCGGGAACTTGCTTTCATGTCTGCACAATATGACCTTACAGTGAGTATGCTTGCATAGTCCCTGAGTTCAAGAAAGGTATAAGAGAGAAAAGAGAGGGAAAGGAAGGGAAAAAGAGGAAGAAGGAGAAAGAGAGAAATAACTTGACACAGCATCTCTCAGGATCTCACCTGCTTCCTTCCTCTCCCAGCATGGTCACAGCTCCCAGGCCATCCAGTTCATGGCAGGGGAATGGGACTTCCTGTTTCTGCCTTGCCTTCCTGATCTGTTTTGCCTGTTGCTAAGGGTGGGAGGCAGGCAGCTAGGCACTCACCATCCTCCTTCTCGGTCAGTTCTGCTGTCTGCCTCTATTGCCCAGCAGCTGGCTCAGGGTGGAGGGTGGTTCATCCAGGATTCTGCATCTGTCATTACCCATTAGAGCTTGTGCACCAGTGACAATGTTCTCTGAGATCCCAAAGAGCAGCCTCAATGCAACACAGAGATCAGCACCTGGTCTCAAGATGCAGTTCTGCTGTTCTGCAGAAGCTGCCCTGGAGCACTTCTCTGTCCAGGCATTAGAGAGTCTGCTCAGTTTTTCGGCTGGCTGTTGTTCCTTCCACAAATGGGGTCGATAGCTCTCTCCCCACCAGTTACCACGGTCTCTGGATCTTGGGACCCAGTGGCATGGGTCTGGAGTCCAGTCAAGGCTTGAGGTGGCCTTTCCCCATTGCTTCCTTGGTACTGTCTCAGGCTTCCTTGCTGTACCTCCAGTCAGTGTTCAGCCTGGTGCTGTTGTGGTAGGGTCAGCAATCACTTTAGCAGTTCTTTCCAGGAAAAGCTCTTTTTTTTTTTTAAGAAAATGGCACTCAGCTTCTGTGCTTTGGGAAGCACTAGGGTTCAAGCAAAGCAGCTGCAGCACCAGCAGCTTCACCAGGAGGGCCCTGGCCACTCAGTGAGCCTCTCACACTCCCACTTACACACAGAAACACACGCAGAATTGTCCATGCAATTATTCACACACACAGGGATGCATACAGTCTGACTGGCTGTGCCACCATCTTCCTGGAAATCTGGAAAAAGTTTCTTAAAAGATAATGAAATGCACTGGCCATGAAGGAGCATCATGATAAGTTATGTTTTAAGAATTCCTATTATTGAAAGATATCAGTAGAAGACAGAGTGAGAGATGGTATTTGCAACACATATAACTTATATAGCTCTTACCTACAATATGTAAAAAACTATAAATTGATAATAAAATGTTGCTAACCCTTTAGAACAGTGGGTAAAAGACTTGAACAGGCATTTCATAAAAAAGAAAATCTAAATGTCCAACAAACATATAGAAAAGTGATCAAACTCATCAATAATCAAGATACTGTAAAGTAAAACCACAATGAGACAGCATATAGTATAGGTATAATGGCCACAAGAGTGGCTAAAATTAATAAAGAGAATATCATGATAGTGAGTTATATAACACTGAAAATTTTAAAAAATGATGAGGGAAGTTTAAATTGGTACATCTCTTTGAAAACCAGTGTGACGTTTTATACTAAAATTTGATTATATATATCTCTCACATACAGTATGATGAAGCAATTCCAATCCCAGATACAGTGAGACAGAAAACATATATAAGAATGTGCATAATGACATTTGAACAAGCCACAAACTGGAAACAACCCAAATGTTCATGACCAATAGAATGACAATTCTGGACTCTTCATATAATGGAATACTATATAGCAACAAAAATGAGTGAACTAATATTTTTTTTTGCAACATGGGTATGTTTTCATAAACAAATTACTGAGCAAAAGAAGCCATATCCAAAAGAGTATCTACTCAACGATTTCATATTTGAAAGATTCCAAATCAGGCAAATTAAAGTCTAGAGTTTAGAAATGTATAGTTAGGCAATAACGCTGTAAAGAGAAGAAAGGAAGTAATTACTCGAAGTCTTAAGACAGTAGTTACCTTGGGGGAGGCCAGGGAGGGGAGTGGCATTGGGAAAGGACCACTGGAGCATATCTGGAGAGCTGGCAATGTTTTTTCATTTTGTTTTGTTTTGACTTGATTTATATGTGTTTGATATTTCATAAGAAAAATGTTTCTAAAAATAAAACTAATAAAAGCAACAAACAAACAAGTGGGTTGGATGGGGCTCTATGCTAGCAATAAAATGCAGTGATTATCTGTGGACCACGGGATCACCAAGAAATGCTTAGGCTCAAAAGGTGTAGGTTAAAGGCGAGCAAAATATTTAAAAATAAAGAAATAGGACTTGGATGCTGAATATACAAAGCTTAAAAAAAACACTATGAAATAAAACAATGTAATTCTGGGCAAAATTGACTTTAAAATAAAAAATTCAATTTCAAATTGTTTTCTATAATCGAGGGTTTCGTCTTTAGGCATTTTCACGCTCAGCTGCATGACTTATTAGATGGCAGTGCCTAATGATTAACTATAAAATTACATAGAGGCTAGAGTAGACAGCGTAAGTATGTGATTAAGGAAAAATCAAGTGTTGCCATTTGAGTACTTACCTCACTACTCTCTCTCACCTGCTGAAATGAGCGTTCTGCTTGTTTGGAAATGGTCATGGGGCTTTCTTATGCAATTGGGGTAAGTGGTGAGGAACTGCTAAGACTAC
Source organism: Carlito syrichta (assembly GCF_000164805.1). Taxonomy (NCBI): domain Eukaryota; kingdom Metazoa; phylum Chordata; class Mammalia; order Primates; family Tarsiidae; genus Carlito; species Carlito syrichta. The sequence continues at coordinate 439,195 of NW_007260133.1, read as the reverse complement.
CAAGATCCATGCTGGAAGGGACACATGGATTTGATCCGTGAGGGAAAACCTTTGAAGAACTTACAGTGAGAGGGGACTTTGAGTAGTGCTGCCACGTAGGTGTTTGTGTTTATGTACGTGTGTATTTTACAAGGTTTTGTTGAACATTATGGATGCAATAGCTATCAAACCTGCCTGCCTTCTGCCGTCTACCCCATTTCAATTGCTTCACCTTGCCTCCACTCATTGACTTTTCTGGAGAAGCTGCAGTAAAAATTTGCATACTTTCACTTGTTTTTGGATTATTGATTAGTGTTTCTTCAAATGCAAACCTTTTTGCCTTCTTCAATCAGATCCCTTAAGAAAGCACGGTAAGCAGGAGGTATTGTAGCTCCAGGGAGGTTCAGGTAAGGTGGGTGATGGAAACCAGAGGCAAAGAGTGGCTGTAGCTTGCAACTGCAGAGGGACAAGTGAACTGCTCATTGAGAAATGTTTACTTCTGTTACATGGAGCAATGCCAGAATACCACAATTCTCATTGTGAAAAACATTTTAATACTTTAAGAGCAGATAACTTAGCCCCATATATGAGGAATTTCTTTACTTTGAGAATGATTTCTGATTCTACGAAGAATTCTGTAGCACAAATATGAGATGATTTGTCATCTTTATAACCAATCTGGCTGTAACATTTTCATAGATATTGGGGATGCAGCTCTTTGATTCAATAACTTTTTCTATTTGAGAAAGCTAGTTACAAAGAGAAAGACAGTCTGATCTTGAAAACTGTTGATCTTGATAAAATTGCAATAATTTAAAGAAGAAAGAGTAAAATGAGAAATTTTAACTTCATGTTTTAGAGAACATAAGAATGTATTATTCTTACTGGTAAATGATGACTGAACAAGAATGAGGTTATAAATTTCAGTGAAAAGCAATTTTTAAAGATCTATTTTAAAACAATATATTATTTCTCTGAACATACGTATTTACTCTTGGGATTTAAATTGCATTCGAAAGACAAAATATGACTCTATCCTCGTAAGTGTTAAAGTAATTGATATCTGATCCAGAAAACTTTTCTATTAAATATTACTAACCACAGATCCATTACTGAATATTTATTTATTTAGCAAATAAATCTTGATATTTTCATCAAGAGAAGACAGGATATGCTTATTGTATTACTTTATTATTATTGAAGTACAACCATGCAAGAATAAGAACTATGCATTATTGCATTATTTCATTGGAATATATGAATAAAAATCCCAAGCAAAATCTTTATAAATAAAAATATAATAATTCTGGGCTGGTAAATTATTATTTCTTTCATACATTCTGACTACTCTGCATGAATCAAATTAGATTTTTCCTTAAATAAGAAAAATGGATAGCTACACTGCTAAAAAATCAGTAGTTTTTTCTCCATGAAATATAATACAGTGCAGCTAGCTCTATTACAATATGACTTTAAGATTTTGGTGGGTCTTATCATACTCCTGAGACAGAAGAGGATGCACAGTCAGTTTCTGAGCATGTATAAACCTGGTTATCCCACAAGGCAGTTTTGAATTTTACCTTTCTCATCAGAAATTATGAAAACAATATCATCCTACTACCTGTCACTGAAGGGGAATGGGTTTTTCCATGAGAAATCACTATAAATTTCTAATTTAATTGGTTTAGCCAATACAATTTGAAAATATTTAGACCTAATTACATTTCAAAGTGAGTTAACTTTATACTTTTCCCCTTTTGCATCTGTTTGTCAAGTGGAAATTCCTGACAGGGTGACTGTGACTTGGGGGCTGGCTGGGGAGAAGGCACTGCCGGGAGGCGCATTCTCCCTGCGTCACCAGCTTCACTGCCAGCTTTTGCTGGGCTCACTGCACTGTCACATGACCAGGAGTGAGGTATTCGACACTGTCTAGGCTTGATGAAGGTGACCTGGAGTCGGGCAGAGTTTCCGAGTTGGAGGTTTGTTTGCCAGCCTCCGCTGGGAGAAGTAAACATGTAAGTCTCCAAGTTTTAATGATAATAATTACTTCTCCAGCAAAACTTTGATAGGTAGACTCTTCATCCAAGATCTTTGAGGTACAGATTGTATGACCTTCATTTGTTGATTGTTTATTTAGATGACTTCTACAATTTAGAAATTCTGACATATAGCCTTGTTTACCTTGCTGCAGTGAAAACTTCAGAATTTAAAATAGAATTTTATCTCCCATGGGATAATTGTATTTAATCTGCCCGAAATACTATCTTTCTGTGGGTGGATATGAACGTGTTTAAGAGCATTCACCTGTAGCTGAGTGAGTGTGAGATAGGAAAACAGACGTATGTACAAACTCTAAGTGTTTTTGAGGATGGTAATGATTGCATATGAAGGAATGTTTATTTAGTCTTTGAGTAAGAAAAACATGTTGTGTGTACTGTAGATGGCGTAGGAAGCTGCATACTTGTTACAATGTCAGGCAACTAAATGTATTAAAGTAGAGTTACCAGGTTTAACAAAGAACCCTAAATCTCAGTGGTCTAAAGCAAGAGAATTGTGTTTTTTGTTCATGGAGGTATTCCGTGGATGACCTTCCACATGGTTATTCGGGATCCAGCTTCTTTTGTCTTGTAGCTCCTTTAGCTCTATGGTCCTCTCCACTCAGCAGTGGATGGGGAAAGAGGGTTTTACATGGAAGGGTTTTATGAGCCAGGCCAGGAAGTGGCACATATTATTTCTGCCCACATTTCATTGGCCATTACTCTGTCACAAAAGCTCACCTAATTGCAAGGCAGGCTGATGGAAAAAAAAGCAAGTTTGTTAAACTAGCTCGTTTTTGTCACACTCTGTGGCAAGGACCTCTACTTCCAAATTGCCCTTCTGTTTTTTCCTACATCATTCCTTTAATTAGAGTCGGCCTTCCATTCCACAATTAGTGTCTTGGTCTTAGTTGAAAATATTATCTAGGAGAAAGGAACAATATAGTCCAATATTCACTGTGAAGTATAAGCTACTAAGTCAGGTCCTTTTTTAGGAACAGGTGTATTCTTAGCCCTGCCTAGAACAGTGTTCAGAATATATGTGCTCAACCAATGTTTGCCGAATAAATAAAAGATAAACAGACCACCCATCTCCATTGTAGATGCTCTTCTTGTCCTAAGGGTCCTGGGTTGCCGGAGCATGGAGAAAGGGAGAAATGACAGAGTAATATAGCAAGTTAGAGGGAGGAATACAAGTACTTCCTGTCTCCTGTGGAGTGGAAGGGATTTCTAGAGTGAAAACAGCAAGTGGCCAGGTTTACAAACCAGCATTCCACTGGGACGAGGGAATTTCAGAGTGGTTCTAGGCTGGGCAAACTGGTGTGGTAGCCGTGCTTGGTGTTTGAACGAAGAAGCAACTACATCAAGAGACAGCATGGGGAACCCACAGAGGTACCTTGGGTCACTTCCTGCGTTACATGAATGAGCCCATCAGGTCTTGCTCAAGCCACCAGAGCTGATCTCAAGTGGCACTAGCCATGCAATCAGCAGCTGTGCCAGCCTGCTCCAGAAGAAGACTTCTTCCTCAGGTGTTCACTGAACTCTTTGGACACTGGGTATACTTGAGTTCTGTGAAAGCTGAAACCAGATCACAGGGAGAAGAAAACCCTATGAAAAGGATAAAGAAGCTGGTGAATGTGGTTATATAGTTATGGGGAGAGATTAAATTTTAAAAATGATTGGATCATAATGAGTGCCCTGGGATGGGACAGAATATATTTCTGTCTCTTGGCAGAGCAAAAAAGATGGAGGATAGGTAAAAAGTATAGAGTCTTATGTTTGCACACATCTATGTGATTGGCCAATCATACCAGCCACATGAATATTTGTTGAAATAAATCATTGAATACATTTCTGTCAAGATAGAGGTTTCTTCTATACCCACAAGGCCCATAAAAAGCGGGTTCCAGTTTTGGGGGGGTGCCAAGAAAACAAAGTAGCTACTCCTCTAGGTCCTATCTCTCTGTGTTACTCACTTCCTAGCTATTGCCTTTGCCTGTTACTGCCTGCTTTTATCATCTCTCTGTACCTACTGGGAGAGATGTCCAGAGCCTAAGAATAACACTTTACCTTTCCTTTTCCCACGCTTTGTGCGCTCACTTACCTTGGAACTACCTGGAGGAAAAGAAGCTATACCTCTAAGGCGGTGCACACACGACTTGTAACAAGAAACAGTTGTTTCATCATCATTCCAGCAATGGTTTTGGGATAGACCTTTAGTGATTTGCAACAGAAGTAAATAATGCCACCAATGCAATAGTGTTGTTAGCCTGAAGCACAACTTCCATAGAGCAAAGAACCTTGTCAGTCCCAATGAAATTTAAATTCTAGACTCCTTTCTCTACCTTATGTTCCTTCTCCAGAAACTGTCTTTCCACTTAAAGTTCTCATATGGCACTGTCACACTCTAGAAATTAGTAATTAGGAAATAATAGAAACAGTCATTAGTAACTTATAATTATCATCTCTTCCAAAGTATAAGATCCTTTAGCATGAATCGTCTTGACAACAGATCATAATTCATCTTGATAACAGGTTTGATGGAGTTACATGAGACATGAGTCTGACTCATTAATGTTATTATTGTTTTTAAACTCTCAGTGGCAACAGTGCTTCTTAAGTATTAATTAATCTTCATGACTGCTCTGTGAAATAGGTTAAATATAACTACACTCATTCTATCAGAAAAGAAATTGGCAAACTCGTGTTCTCCTCCAAAGAAATCTCTCTTCATTACCAGTAGATCTGAGAATAGAAATGGAAATAGTTGAATCTGACTCATTTTTCCATGCTGCTCGAGAGGTATGACTTTTATGTGGTGTCTGTACCTCCCTCCAAAAAAGCCCTTGCATATTCATCAAAATGAGTAATTTATAATAATTAGCAAAAATGTGAGTTCTGAGAAATTTTTACATATTTTATTATGAAATGCTTAAATTTAGTAAGTCAGCCTGAATGGTCATTATAGCATGTACTTTTTTTCTCCTCCCTTTCTCTGTCCTCAAATCCCATTGTTTCTTAGGGATTTACTATTCAGTGATCACTAGTGAAATTTACTTATTATTGTTTCTCTGAAGATCTTGAGACAATTTGGAGAAAAATAAAAAATCCGCAGAACATAAACTGAATGCTTCTGTCACATGGAAATAGTAAGACAATGGCATGTTTCAGGGTTCAAATCCAAGGCCTGCCACCAACAATTTGCTTTGTATATTGGGAAAAGCTGTTTGTCTTCTCTGGTAACTGTTTTTTAGTTCCCAAATGGGAGTCATTTTACCTCATGAACTACATAAAAAGCAAGAGATAATAAATGTAGCATACGTGGCACCTTGAAAGTGATCAATACTTATTTTGATACAAGCATATAATGTGTAATGATCAAATCTGGGTAATTGGGTTTCATTTCTTTGTGTTGATTTTTAGCTAAAATTATTTTCATTGACCAAAAATTGACCTCCATGTTCTGAACTCTTCTCTTTGGAGACATGATGCAACATGTCCAATTCTTGTTTTAATAAAAATTCTGATTCTATCAAAAAAAAAGTGATCAATAATGGAGTACATTATTCATCCCTGATTCAGTGACTCGGCATCAAAGCTCTCCAAGAAGGAATTAAGGGATTTTAATAGGAGGATGTGATATTAGATGTGTGTATGTGTTTAGAGATTTTACTCTGCACAGCAGTTATTGCTGAGTTGCTCTTAATTCAGTACCAAAAAAAATTCTCTTAATTCAAAATAACACTTGACACACCGTAGGTAGTAAAAAATATGTGAGTATGAATCAACATAAAAGTAAGTGATTTCCAAAGACAAAAAGAGGAAAGAAGCACAATACCAGTGTGAGTCCTCTATGGGACCTTTGGTTAACCAGATCTCATTTGGATACCAGTGATTCAAGAACCTAAGGAAAGAGGGAGGTTTGATGTGTGAGGGAGATGGCAGAAGAAGGTGGAAAAAACGGGCACTGGAGAAGGTATTTGTCATCAGGAAAATATGAAAATCACTGACTTTAGTGTCGTTAGGACAGGGGCAAGGTTTCACCACAGGTCATATCTTCATTTTTTTACACCTTAGAGTTTCTGGGTCTTACCCCTACCTCTTGAGATATAAAAATAAGAAGGCACAAGAAATGTTGTACTAAACCTTTAAGTCTGGCCTTACTTAAAACCTTAAAAATAACTGTTCATTTAACTCATCAAATGAAAACAGCATACCCTTAATACAGAAACAATACACAAATAAACCAGAAAGGACCCTGTATTTGTTTTAATGGAAGCAAAGCATCAAATGATAACCTAAAGATAGTGAATCTTACCTGCATAGATATATTCCACATATGCAGGATGAGTTTTTGTGAAAACATCTTTTACTTTTTCTATTTTATCAGCTCTTATTTTTGTGGCAAACGGTGTGTACATAACTGAGAAAGATTCAGTTCTGGTGATGGCTTCTTCAATCATGGCCTGAGAGAAAGCAAACAACCCATTTGGCATCAATAACAATATATTACTTTTTAAGAATGTAAAAAATATAATTACCTTTATGGATGATTTAAAAATCTATATACTGTACTGCAAAGATAACATATTTGGGTCTTGAATATTCATTAGAACAAAAATTTAATTAGTTCTGGAAATACTATTTCATATTAAGAAAACCAATTAAATGAAGAAGGTTTGTAAACAGGCACCTCTAAACTGAGCTTGTTTTAAGATAAAAATAAAAATTCTATTTTCCAGGGTGTCTTTTTTTTACTTGATTTTAAAAGTTAAATTCTGAAGTCTAACATTATAATTAACTTACTCTTGAGCAGACATTGGTGAGTAATTGGTACAGAGATTTCTCTAAAAAACTAAATGAAATATCTAAAGTATGTTCTATAAATAACATGGCAAACTAGACCGATAACATTTTTTTCTTCTTCCAATACCTGGTAAAGCCTTTTGGAATAGAAAATCCTTTCTCGACTTCCTCCTAGCAAAACTTCCCTTCCCTACTGATCTTAAGAGACATTTAACATGGTTTTGGCTATTTAAGACTTTCTTTAAATTATTTTTGCTCATGTACCATTGTTAATAAAGACTTACCATCACTCTGAGTTTCCTGTTTTAAATAGGTCCATTACTATTGGTAACAGACCAAAAAGAAAGTTATGTGAAGTTTTAAGAGGAATTTATTCCTTTCCTACAACTTTTCCTTCTAATGAGATTTGAACATTGAATAGAAAGTAGAAGTGTCTATCGTTGCCTCATTTTGGGGGGAAATAGCGTAAAAGCACATTACAAAAAATTTATATTTAGGAATACAATTTTCCCTGACGACTAAGGTGCCGGCAGTCAATAAGGAAAAGTAATAAATAAGCAATTTCAACAGAGGAAAAAACCATTTAATGAACAGCAATTTACTACGTGTACAGTATTTTGCAAACAACTTTCTTATTGCGATGAAAAGATAGGAGTTGATTTCAAACTGAGACGTCTCCGTGGACGTCTTTATTGTCTCCTCCATTCCTCCGTGACTTCAGGCGCCCGCCAGGATGTCTGCACCGTATGTAAGAGCAGCTCTGCAAGAATCTGGGGGGTTCAAAAGGTCTTTCTCTGAGGCTGGTTGAAAAAATGATGCAAAAATTAACGGTAGGCAAGTTTCTGAAAGACTGCACGACTGAACTCACCTTGCCCAGAACACTGTCCTTGTCGAGGGTTCAGGGAACCGCGAGGGAAGCACAGCACGGTCTCCGGGCCGGACCCAGCGCCGGCCCTCGACGCGGGAGAGGCGCCTGCGAGCGCGGCCCGGCCGGGCTGCCCGGGCCCGTCGTCCGCAGCCGTGGGTCAGGAGCTCAGACGCGGGGTCGGGGCCCGGGCAGTACGGGTCCTGAGCGGGACTGGAAGCTGCCCTGGGATGCTGGGATGGACGGCCGCCACCAGGCAGGTGTGTGGCTGCGCGCGCGCGCGTGTGTGTGTGTGTGTGTGTGTGTGTGTGTGTGTGTGTGTGTGTGGAGGGCGGCGGCTGCGTGCGTGCGTGCGTGCGTGTGTGTGTGGAGGGCCGCGCAGACGCAAGGTGTGTGGCTGCGTGCGTGCGTGCGTGCGTGTGTGTGTGAGTGTGCGTGTGCGGGCAGTACGGGTCCTGAGCGGGACTGGAACCTGCCCTGGGATGCTGGGATGGACGGCCGCCACCAGGCAGGTGTGTGGCTGCGCGCGTGTGTGTGTGTGTGTGTGTGTGTGTGTGTGTGTGTGGAGGGCGGCGGCTGCGTGCGTGCGTGCGTGTGTGTGCGTGGAGGGCCGCGCAGACGCAAGCTGTGCCGGGTCTCAGTTGTAAGGGCTGATCTGACTTCGCCGCCTTGGCAAGCCGTAGGTTCCCAGACGAGTCTCCCGCTCGGACTGGGTGGCTTCAGCGACAGAAGTTCACTTCCCCTCAGTTTTGGAGACCGGAAGTCCAAGATCCAGGTGCCAGCAGGGCTGGTTTCTTCTGAGGCCTCGCTTCTGGACTTGTAGATGGCCTCCTCTCCCTGTGTCTTCACATGGCCACTCCTCTGTGTATGTGTGTGTCTTGATCGCCTCTTCTTTCTTTTTGTTTTTTGGTTTTGTTGAGTTGGACTCTCACTCTGTCGCCCGGACCGGAGTGCGGTGGCCGGGAAGGCCATCCACTCACCTCAGCCTCCCAAAGGCGCGGGATTACAGGCTGAGCCACCGAGCCCGGCTTGATCTCCTCTTCTTACAAGGCCACCAGTTGTACTTGATTGGGACCCCCTGGGCCCTCATTTTAACTTCGTTACCTCTTAAAAGACCCTGTCTCCAAATATGGTCTCATTCTGAGGTACTGGGATTAGGAATTCAACATGTACATTTTGGGGAGACACAATTCAGCCCATAACAGTTCCTAACACATAAACACATTTTTTGACGGCCTCTCTGAACATCTTGGGGAAGGGTATACTGCTTTAAATTCTGGATTAAAAAATTTAGCAAAGGTATCTAATCCTTCAATTTGCTTCCAGAAAGACATTAACAGCATCCTAGTCAGGCCAGGATAGAAGAAAACACTCTCTCCACCCCATTTCTTTTCCAACTGCTGGCAGCTTAGGTGGCTGCTGGCAGGGTAGATTCGTGAAGCCATCTCACAGTGGGGACGGGAAGAAGACTCGTGCCTGAGAGCCCACACCAGCTTTTTTACAAGTGGCAGAAGTGTGGTTTGTATGTGGCAGCTTGCTCTGCTCGTTGAAGGATCGTACTCTTGGCTTAATGCTCAAAGAATTGTATTCAGGCCTTCCCAGGGCTCTCACTTGGAGGACATGACCTGGAGCGCAGCCTCCCTCTCGCCCCTCTGAGAAAGAACCAGTAGAGATGGGTTCTTTTGTGGCTTCTGCTCTCCAGCCTGGAGGTGGGTAAGGAAGAGGGTGAGTGAACAGAGTGCGTGTGTGATTTACAAATAAGAACTGATTTCTCCATGGAGATGCTTTCTCAAAGGAAATTATTATAGCTCCAGGAAGAAATGTTACAACATAGAGTAGAAATGAGAATACAGATGACCCTTTCACCATATTCCGAAACATCCTTGCTGTGTTTTAATGTACTAATATTTTTTGTTCTTAGAGAAAGTCAATCTTAAGGCTTTGAACTTGTCTCACGTTGCTGTTGGAAAGCAATAGAGTAATATTATATACACATATATGTAATATATATAAGACATATATATATAGCATTGTTGGTACATTATTGAATAAATTACTAGAGAAATGATCTAGAAAATAATTTAGCCTCTGTACTTTATTAAAATAGCAGAATTTTTTGACTGTTTTTGTTTGGACACCAAAATATCAAATTTTCAGTTCGTGGTGGTAGTAATTTGGTAATTTAGAGTTGGAATTGCCTTGCAAATTAAAAATACATATTCTTTAGGATTTTAAAAACTAGAATAATTTGAAATAACCATAGACATTCAAATATAAAATGTAGATTTTGATTTGCTTTTTATGATCAGTCAAAGATTTTCTTGATTTTTGAAAAAAAGGAATAGACCAGATAAGGAAATGCCAGTTATAAAAAATAATCTGTACTAAAAATGAAGGCAGATTTTAAATACTTTTTAATGTGACATAAATATTCTGCAATTGAATCATTCTTTTCCCAACATGTGAATTTCTCTGATGTCAGTAAATGTTGCACGTGTGCAGAGAATAGGGCAAACAATCAGTCCATGTGCCCTGGTGTTAAATGTACATTGCTGTTAATTATACTTTTTCTGCTGCTACTCAAAAATCAGCTTTGAAATTAAGTGTTTACATTCGTGAGTTCTAATAACTCTCCATTGTTACTCTCACATTTAGCAAGTTTTAAAGCTTATATTATTGTTATATAAGCCAAGAGTATATGTAGGCAGATCATTTTCTGTTAGAAACAGTAACATAATAATTTCTTCTTGTACTTTAGCTTAGTAAAAAGAACCTCTTGCTACCTTAAAAATCAACTTGCCTGGAATAATTGTACAAGAGAGACCATGGGAGAGTAAGGAGGAGATAGACTCCATCGAGAGTCAAAGAAAAGCAATAAAAGAGAGGAAAACAGATGACTAGCAAAAAAGAAACCAAATTCTCCTCCCTCATCCAAATGAATCCTTCCTGGTAAATTTTTAAGAGAACTCAGGAGGCCAGAATAAAGCTGGCAGAAACTATAAACCTCAAATCTTTTGAGAGTGATAGGATTAAATCATTCCCCCCCCTTTTTTTTTCTTTGCTGGAGGATTTGGGCAAATTGTAATTTTTTATACAGTGTGCCTGGTCATAGTGATTCAGTAAGTGGGGATCTTGTCACTTCTGAGTAGAAAATGTGATCAGATTATTATAGATTATTAAATTATTCCTTTATTGCTCCCAATCTTAGGGTTAACCATAATTAGAATAAAAGGATTTACTTAGAAGATTAGATCTGGAAGGAACTTTAGGAATTTTCCAGCCCAATTCCTTAAGATTTGGAGAGGTTTAAGTGACCTTTCTAAGGACTAACTGTGACATTAAGCAAGTCTATAGAATTTAAAATTAGAGTCTTCAATATTATGTTTTATATTTTAGTTTCTTTTTTGAAAATGATGGCTTTACCTACTGGGCACACAGTAGGCATTTTCCAGGCTCCCTTGTGGCTGTGTGTGGGCCGAAGGAATGCAGGAGGGAGTGACATGAACTTTCCTCAGGCCTGGTCGATGAAGCTCTGCCTGGCATACTCCGCTGTTTTCTTTTCCTGCCAGTCACCTGGAGAAAGCGGACTCCCAGGAGGAGGGGAAGATGGCGTTGCATGATGGAAGCAGTGTGGGTTCCTGGGTTGTGACTAGAGGAGACCCAGTTAGAAGTACCCACACTGGATGACAGAGTGAGTGAGCAATACAATTTTATTGTTTTAAGTCACTGAAATCTTGTGATTGTTTGTTAAAGTAGTCTACCCTAATGCACTAATAATAATAAATGGAAATTGGGATCTGTCTCATAATCCGTTTTTATCTACCAAGGCTTTCAGATTATAGCAAAAAGTAAAGAAAAACATGGCATTTTAAGAGATAAAAAATCTTTCATTTAGCTGTGTGACAAATGCTTTTATATATGCTATTTTCTTTAGTCCTCATAAAATCCATCTAGGTAGGTATTACTAGTGATTGAATATTATAGTTTCATTGTTTTATTTTCAGAGTTAACATTCAAAAGAAGCAGTACCACACTTGCAAGCTATAAATAATTGAGATAGGTACCTTTAGTCTTTAATGGCTAACATAGCTCTTAATTATTACATTAATAATGATGCAATTTTAAATGGCAATAATAATTTTTTAGAAAATAAAAAATAAAATTTTGTGAGCAATATTTTTCAAATTTAATTTCTGTAAATATTTATTGGTTTAATTTGGAAAGTTTATTTTCTTGAAGAAAATTAACTTTAAGAACAGATTTTCCTAAATAATTTATCTGGACTTTCCTATAAACTCAATCACTGTAATGGCTAAGATTTATATTTTTATGATGATTTTATTAATATAATTGTATGTAGGAATAAAATATATAATAATTGATTGTTTGCCCCTGACTCAGTGATCAACATTTTGATGCTGAACTATTACCCTGGATTTAAGGGAGCTCTTTTATGAAATAACATTCACTATAAATTTTATATTTTTCTGGTATAAGAGAATATTTGGCAGCTTTTCCATTACCTCTGTCAGCCCAGTGATGTGAAAGTTATAAATATTTCACACAGTTTAAATCAAGACATTTTTATTTGCATTGTCTGGAAATCATTAAAAAAAATATATATATACACACACACACACACACACACACACACACACACACTCACACATATGGATACATACACTGCTGTATGGTTACTGCTAGGGTTAGAGTTTTGATTAGATATAATGTGTATATTAACTGAATAGTTTCAGCCCTTAATTCCTAAAATTTACCCTACATTAATTTTTAGTCATTTATATTTTATAGCAAAATTTTATTTCCCTGTCTCTTTGACATAGAACTGAGGAGCTGAAGGGATCTAGCTATTATTTTGTAGTCACCAGATTTTATAACCAGGGAATCTAAGGCTTGGTGAGTTCTGGCGATTCACCAGAATTAGAGATGAAAGCAAGACGAGAGCTCAAACATAACCAATGCTTTCTCCTACACAGAGTAACTTTTTATTTTTCTAATTATATGATAAATTCCTGGGACTATAAGATCGAGCATTCCTTTACTTTTTCTTTCTCTATCCCTATCTTATTCCTACCTCTAAGAACAGCTAAAATTTGACTCCAGCACTGACAGAGAAACCAATGAACCACCTCAAACCACAACCACATCAAAATCCTCTTCATAGAAATTCAAACACAACACAGAATATTCATCATTCACACCTACTGTTCACAAGCAAGGTTGTTTTGTACATTGGCCTCTCATTAGATTTAAGATATGCCATCAACTAGCATGCCTGTCTCAAAGAGAAACATTTAAAAAATTAAGTGAAAGACTTCTTGATAGGGGAGCTTAGACAATAATGTGCTTAGGTTGGTCTAGTCTATTTAGTGGCAACACTTATATAATTTATAAATAGAATACAAAATATGTCCTTGTTCTAAAAACCCTGGATAATGTTTTGCTTGCACATTAGAGAAACACCCGCTGATAGAAACTCGGAGTCAAAAGTGTGGGTTTCAGCAGCCTCCAGAGTCTTCAGGATGCCACAGAGCTTTTATTCTTGATGATTCACCAAAAGGCATTATAGAAGTAAATAGCTATATTACCTGCAATTTTTTCATAAGGACAACTGGGTATTACTAATGAGTTTTTTAGCCTCTGTATTCAGTGGTTAATGCCAACACAGTTTGGGACCCTTTTCTGTGGTTGCGTATTTCATCTGTATATTTCATTTGTCATATGAAGACAGGCATTCCTATTGCTAATTGGGTGTTTTTTAAAATTATATTTCTTGACTAGTGGTTTTAGCTTGGTGTATGCCTTGCCAGTGCAAATAGCAAGTTGATTGGAGAGTTAAGACAAGAACTTTGTGACTTGGCTCCAAAACTTGTACTTTTTTTTTAAACCCAGAATTTGTTTTATCTCTTGGGCTACTATGGAAAATGACTTTGAGTGGAAAGGTCAGGGATGCCCTTGGATACATGTATGGTATAGAAAAAGCTACAAAGATTTGAGGATGCTAATCTGGAGACAAGATTTAGTTTCAGATGGCAGTAAGTTCTTGGATACTGCCTATGTGGGCTTTGTTTAGTTCATTCATAAGTCTGTAATACTCATTTATTAATTGAATGAGTGTGTACTGTGCTTTGGCTAACTGCTATAGATAAATTATTCAGTTAACATGTTAAAACAATGTTGGAAAGCAAGCTTTATTATCCCATTTTACAGATGAGGAAAATTCAGTCTTTGTAGAGATTCTTCAACATGGTATAGTTCATACAGCTACTTCATGACAGAGATGAGATTCAAATTAGTTATATCTTAGAGCCTCATACTCTGAGCCATTTTGCTATGCTGGCCTGTAACTGAGGCTTACAGCCCTGTCCAAGAGTAAGATAGAATTCCAAATACATGACGGTTTCTTGCATAGAGTTCCAGAGGGTGGAAGGGGGTCCGTAGCAGGAGGAAGAAAAGTTCTAGCGGAGAGTTCTAACAGGGGAGTCATTCATCTGGGAAGCCAGTAGCTTGTGACCTTATTGGTGTGCAGACCAAGAGATATGAGTCTATCTCAGATCCTGTTAAAGGGATGACTGTGCCACGTAGATGTCACTTGAAGTTGTTTTTTTTTTTTTTTTTTGAGTTGGAGTCTCACTCTGTTGCCCAGATTGGAGTGCAGTGGTTGCTCCCGGTCACCACAGCCTCGACCTGCTGGGCTCCGGCGATCCTTCCACCTCAGCCTTCCAAGTAGCCAGAATTATAGGCATGCGCTACCATGCCCGGCTGATTTTTTTGATTTATTGTAGAGATGAGGTCTCGCCGCCCAGGAGGGTCTCAAACCCGCGAGCTCAGGCAATTCACTCACCTCAGCCTCCCAAAGGTGCGGGATTACAAGCTGAGCCACCGAGCCCGGCTTAAAGTTTGTTTTTGATATCCTCCTGCCTCCCTACTGTTTCTTTTCTCCCTCACATTTCAGCTTTGCCTGGCGACCAGACACCTCTTCCTTTTTTACTGTTTTTTCTCATTTGTCTGCAGTTAATCCCTTCTAGCTTGTGGCCCCTCACAAAGGCATTTATATTTTAAAAGGGAACAGATTGCAGGAGGATGATTTTATGGGGCAGGAAGCTTCCTATACCTGACTTCCCATCATCTCATCCTAACATCAGGGTGTCTCAAAGGGTAATAACTGCACCTGTGAGAAATGCAATGAATTTGTCAAAATGTGTGTCTGTGTGTGTGTGTGTGTGTGTGTGTGTGTGTGTGTACATATATATATTTCTTTGTACTCTGTGATGACAAGAACAAATCAGAATTTCAAGTGATCTTAAATAAAATGAGATAAAGTGCTAACTTCAAGTTGTATACACTTTCAAGCAGTCTGTGTCCAGTCTCTGGTCCTATCCCTGATGTGCAGCTTACGTGAATGTTGTTGCAGGTGAGCCTCTACCTGGTAGGGAATGAGTGAAAAATGACATGAAGGCTTGCCGTGCTCATCACGGGGCTTTCCAGCACTTGAGGCCTGGCTCTGAAGTCATCCTCCTGAGGTTTCCTGGAGGTTGTTGTTCTGCACAGGTAGTTGTCTCCTGGTTTAGGCTGAACTACATCTGTAATAACACCCAGGCTTTCTTAGATAAAAATAGGTTAGCACAACAGTTACTTTATAATTCTGAGGCAAATTAAATCACACCACATGTTAAAGGCTGACATTTGAAATGCGAAGGGCTCATTGTTTGGAAGAGGAGAAATGATCATGAAAAAGAGAATGATTCAGCCCAGATTCAGAGCAGGCAGGCCATCTTCAAAAATTATTGATGGAAACACAATCATGTGAATTCAAATAAGGAGAAAAATTTATTTTTAATTGGTGTGCAATACTGCCAAAATGATGGCTGAGTATAAATAAAAACATTAAAATCTTTGAGCTTTACAGATTACCTTATACCTGGGTGAACACAGCTTAAAAAATTTCATGATTTCATGGAATAGTTATTCCACATCTCCAACTGCTAAAAAAAAAAAAAGTGACCTCAATTTCTCTGCAAGTTTGTAATCAATAACCCATAAAAATCTCTGGGAAATATAAAAGATAACTATAAAACTCTCTAAATTTGGTTTGGCTCATAGCAATTTTTGATTTTCAAATGCAAGCAAAACTGAAGAAGGAACCAACATGTTTGTAAATGTAAATTGGAACACAGTCTCTATGAAAAGAAATAACCTCACAGCCACCTGGCAGAAGAGCCACAGGACTCTTGGGAATCAAATAGCTAGACCTCAATGGATTCAAGTGAAAGAAGGCCCGAGTTGCTTGAAATCTCTAAACCCATATCGTTCTCAAATGAGAGAAAATGAAAAGAAATTTAGAAGTTGTCTTTTCTCCCTTAAGAACTGTCAGAAACCCAAAAAGCTTTTTAGGAGGAAAAAAAAAAAAGAAAAAAAGAAAAGGAAAAGGGGACTGTGTTACTGTGTTTAAATGGCATGGGCTTCATCACTTACTGATAATACTGCAAAACCAAGCCAACAACATTTAAAAAAAATTCTGAAGAAGATACAAAGTAAATAATGCTCAGAAGGGATTGAGGATTACTTTTCTTGCCTTATATAATGTCTGCATTTTCTCATTTATGTATTTATTATCTTTTTTTTAGGGATGAAGTCTTGCTATGTTGACCAGACTGGAGTGCAGTGGCTATTCACACGTTCGATCATAGTGCATTGTAGCGTCAAACTACTCCTGGACTCAAGGGACCTTCCTGCCTCACCTCCCGAGTAGAAGGAACTGCATTAGCTCTGATGCCTGAATTTTCTGACAAGCCTGAGTTGTCGACGTGCAGAGAGAGGGCTGGTGTGCAAGTGAAGTATGTTGCCCCATGCAGATCACATTCTGAAGCCCTCTAGGAATTCCTGTCCCCGGAATCTTGTATGATCTGTATACCTGACGCTTATTTAGTTGCAGAGGAGAAAGCCTTTTATTTTGTAGTGACAGTTAGGCTTCAAAGGCCCAAAACCTCCAGAGAGGTGGCACTTAGACAGAAGTTTACAGTGAGGTCAAGTAATTGAATATTCGACCCATTTTTGGAAGAAGCCTTTGGTTCTTGACACGTAGATGTGGGGTTGAAGAACCGTGATGGTGTGAGGAGAAAGGGATGGGGCAGGTAAAAAGCAATCTCAACTACTTGACAGTCTGGCTGATTCAACCATGTGCATGGTTCAGGTTCCTGCTTCTCTCCCTCCTCCCTTCTTCCCTTCCCTTCTTCCTCCCTTCCTGTCCTGGGACATGCATAGAACATCATAAGAGATTTACGCAAAGCTACACAACCAGCAACTAATGTCACGGTCACTGTCTCCTTCATAGGAACACTCAACCTTGGATCAAACACATGCTTCAATTACATCTTTCATTTAAAAGTGAACGTCTCCTACTGGCACCCTACCTCAAATAGCATCAAAGCAAAATGAAACATAGGCAGCATTTAACAACGCTGGTAACCATGGAAACATATCATTAAAGAATATATAAACAGGAATGAATAATTAGATGAGAAATTCATTTCAACATTTATCTTTTTCTAACACCCAGGAAAGGAGGCCTCTTTTACCTCTCACCTCAATTTGGACAGTTCCTCTTTAGCTTGCCTTCTAATTGAAAAATATGAGAACTCATAAAATGGGAATTTTAATATTGTCTAGCTTAATAGACAAATCTATTTATAGGCAGGTAACTAAAAAGTATTGCAACGCCCATTGATGTCTAGATGTAACACTGAATGTAAGAAAGGATATTGAAGTAGCCAAGAAGTTTGCTTTGGGAGTGAAGGGTGAACAGGAAAATATGATTTGCATGATGGTGAGAAGGGAACAGAAGTTATTAATCATTTACAATGGGAAGCACAAGTTACCTAACTTACTGTAGGTCATCTACATAGTGGGGAAATTGAGGGGAAACGCTAGGCCTTATGGATGATATCAGTTCATTGTCAGGTAGGTAGCATCACTTGTGCAGGTCACCCAGTGTTCTACCTTTGCACAGAGCAGCCCCAGATAAGCTCTGTGGTAAGCTAAGCTGGTCATCCACTTAAAAAATTGGAAATGACCTCAGACACAGAGCCCCATAGGGGTTGTATATAAGAATCAACCAGTTGGCAAGGGGCAATAGAAAAATAGAGTTTTCAGTACCCCACTCTATGCTTGGAAGCTAATATGTTAAATGATTTTCCAAGTGACTCTAACACAGTTAGTAGTCTGGAGTTTAAGAACTACTGATCTAGGCCAACTTCCTCATTATACAGAAACAGAAATTAAAACCTAGAGCAGTTGTGGCAGATGGAGTTTTGGTCTCAGTTTTTCCCCTTTCTGTAGCAATACCATATCCACACCTCTGTCATGGCTTTGCAGTGGGAAGAAGAATCGATCTTTTGCCCTTGAGCTTGACCATGTGGCTCGTTTTGGCTAATGGGATGTTAGGCAGCATGGTATAAGCAGTGAAATGTACTTATATGGTTTGGCTTCCCCTCTTGAAATTTTGCATTTTTCCATTAAAAAGAATATACAAGATCTGACAATTAAGTTCACGAGCTCACCCTAGAAAAAGTGCTCCATACCTCACCACTGAATATCCCTATGGTCACCTTTGAAATACTCCCCATGGGAAGCTATGCACCAATGCCAGCGCCTAGTCCACCCATCAAAGCAATTTTGGAACATTTTTTCTGGAGTGGCCATTAGAGCTGTCATTGTATTATCCTCGATGTCCTGAATGTCATCAAAATATCTTCCTTTCAATACTTCCATTGTCTTCAGGTAAAGGAAAAAGTCTAGATCAGGTGAGTAGGGAAGGTGTTCCAAGCAGTTATTTGTTTACTGGCTAAAAACTCCCTCACAGACAGTGCTGTGTGAGCTGGTACATTGTTGTAATGGAAGAGCTCCTTTGGGACCATTTTTGCAAATACCTTTCTCATGCTAAGATTTTCAGTTAAGACTTTCCTAACTATTTGGTCAGCCATGCTTCTCACAATCAGCTGATGATTTTAACACAGTTTGATTAATTTTTGCGATTTTTTTTTATCAATTCTGCTTATTACTGGCTGTCTTGACCTCTCTTCATCAGTGATATTTTCTCTCCCCTCAGAAAAATGTTTAATCCACTTTTATACTGCTATTTTCTTCATGGCATTATTCCTATAAGCCTGGACTAACATGTTTCTGATTTCACTTCCACTGTTGCCAAGTTTAACAAGAATTTTAATGCTTGTTCTTTACTCTAATTCAAACTCTGATATTCTTGTGATAACAGCTCTGATGGCCATTCCAGAAAAGGAGTTCTCAAATTGCTTTGATGGGTGAACTAGGCACTGGCATCGTTGCATAGCTTCCCAAGAGGAGTACTGCGAAGGTGACCATAGTGATATTCGGCAATGAAGTATGTAGCACTTTTTCTAGGATGAATTTGCAAACTTAGTGATCAGACCTCATATATCAGATAACCATTGGTCAAAGGAGGGTGAAAGACATGTGGAACATACTTGGACCTCTAGCAGCTTGGAGCTAAGCCAAACCAAACCCAGGCAAGCCCAGCCTTTATCAGTTGAATCTGAGCCAACTTGCTTATTGAAGCCACAGAGTTAGAGTGGTTTGTTACACAGTATTATTGTAGCAGTTACTGATTAACGCAGACATGAAGTGACTTATCCAAAGCTGAGTCTTAGCATTGAGACTAGAAATTATACTTCCTGAATCTGAGGCCCAACCGTTTTTCTGCTGCTCCATGGCTCTGTGCTTATTTTCTTTTGCTTTCTTTCCTACCTAGAATTAAGCACAAATATTCTTTGCCTTCATAAGGTAATGAGTTTCTTGGCCTACATTTCCCATATTCTGGAACATTCAATCAACAGTCCTCATAAGAATGAACCTTTCTCTTCATCTTGTTCCTAGGAGAATCTGCTTCCACCTTTCAAAGGAGACTAAGAAAGCTCAGGTAAATGAATTTTTACAATTGTATTCAGAAGTCACGCTTTACTGGGTTAAACACAGATATAATTTCTTTTGCGTATGACCTGGGGCTGACTAGAGACTAAATG
The DNA here is from genome assembly GCF_000164805.1 of Carlito syrichta. Classification (NCBI taxonomy): domain Eukaryota; kingdom Metazoa; phylum Chordata; class Mammalia; order Primates; family Tarsiidae; genus Carlito; species Carlito syrichta. The sequence goes on along the minus strand of NW_007260133.1, from coordinate 419,435 downwards.
ACAAATGGTGAGAATTTATGTAGGAGACATGACAATGGATATGTGACTTTAGTGCCCTTCATAGTCTGTCTAATCTAAGTACTGTAGATCCTGGCTGCTTTTAGAGACTGCCCCTTCAAATATTTTATAAGCTCTACCTGATATGGCCAAACACATAAATGGACTACAGATATAGGCCATTAAGAGAAATGTTCATATGCTATTTCTATTTTGTTTTTGTCTGTGGAAAAATTTTTTCACATGGTAGCAAATCTGTAGAGAAGACACATTTCTCTTCCCCAGAAAGTGTAGGTGTTTTGTTAAAGATAAAAAATGTTTTTGGTTCCTTGACCTTACTTTGTAATTTCATGTTGAAGATTATATTTTTATTTGAGGTCGAGATATCATAAATTTTTACCATGTAAATGACCAACATTGGGACAACTCTGCAATATTAAGAAGAAAAATATAGAAGAAAGAAAAAGAAGTTTTCATTATTAGTGTAAGTGACCAGTTTATGTTCATTGTTAACTTATCCTACATCATTCTGTGGTGAGTGCAGAGAAATCTGTTAGTTTGCTGAAAGATGGCGCTAACAGCCAAGACCTTGGGACTTACATGGAGACACCCATGAACATAGAAACCAAGGAGCCAAAAGACTCCATCGGAGACCTGCAACCTTCTCCAAAAATTCTGATGCATTCCAAACTCAACTGAAGCACAAAAACTGATCACAATTTAAAGCACATGCTCATGTACGTAGCAAAATGTTCCCTTGATTTTTTTTTTAAATCACAAAACAACTTGGCCAAAATATTCTAATGTCAGACATTACTAGTTTGAGCTTCATGTCAAACTTATATTTACTTTGGTTGATTGATTTAACAAATATTTACTGGTCTGATTTTTTGTCATGCATTTTGATGGTATTATGGAGGAAAAAGTGATGAACAAGAAATGGTGTATGATTTAAGTAGCTTATAGTTCAGTAACTTTTTCCTGGTAAATATTTTGTGCTAGAACATATATGCTCTTTGAAGACAGGGCAATATCTATTTAGTTTACTGCTGTATCTCCAACACATAGCACTGTGCCTTATATGCAATGACTAAATAAATATTTGTTGAATAAGTATAAATGACAAGTCCGATTTGAAAGGAAAGGTATCCACTAACTTAAGAAGAGTCTGGACACACTGTATTGGAAAGGTTTCAAGGCCAAGTGACTACAGTACGGTTTATAGAAGCACATATGACAATAACATTCTGGTTGCTATTTTTTGCTTTAAGTGTTGGAAGCGGCAACTGTCTCCTGCTAGGCCTGATATCAAAGAGAAAAGGGGCTGCTGTAATAGTGAGGTTCATGTAAAGAGAAGGAGCAGTGCAGGGGTCTTAACCTGTGGCTGTGAACCCCTGAAGTCCAAGGAATGACTTTAGGGACCCACCGACTGTACACCATCTTTGAGCATGTAGCTGGGGAAGAAACTTGTCTTTGGGTTCAGCCAGCTCTGGTTTTGACCCTTGAGAGTAGGAGTAATCTACACCAAGGAAATATTTCTTTTTGGTAAGCTGCTTTTGGAAACCATAGAGGCCATTGATAGCTTTGAGATAGGGACCGTTTTAATGCCAAGCACAACTTGAATTGGATGGGAAGTCTTGGTGTTGTCTGCACAGATGGAGGACCTGTGAAGCTGGCACTGCCTCTGCCACTGCTGCTTTCCTACAGAAAGATGCTCCACATGTCAGGTTTTCTGCACGGGCCTGTGTTGGTGTCAACAGCTTTTCCAGCAATCCCAAAAGAGGTCTTTCTACTGCTGTGAAAGTCTTCGACTTCCTCAGAGCCAAGAGCTTGAATTAGTGCCTTTTCAGTAGATCCTTGTCAAGAGACAAGAGCACACCATGAGGAACTTTCCCTTTAGGGAAGTTTGTTGACATTCCAGAGAAGAGGTTTAAAAGTGATTTAGTTTGGTTAATTCTTTACAACTTTTTAAGGGAAAAGAAAATCCCTTCTCAGAGCATTTGAAAGTGAGAAATTTCAGGACTGGCTTTATAATGGCTGATATCTTATCCACATCAATGAAGCACATCTTTTGATAGAAAATGCTGAAGTTACTATTAGAGGTGCTGCTGCAAAACTGTGAGTTTTTTTTTTTTGGCCAAGCCGTGATTCTTAATGAGGTGGATAGAATCAAACAACAATATGGATTTTCCAACACTGAAGGTGAGACAAAGTCTTAGGAGTTTCTCAAAACAAAATCTACAGACACTTGGCAAATGGTTTTTCTCTTATGAAGGTCACTTTTCATCCAGACAGTCTTAAAATGGAAACAGATTGCTGACATAGGTAGCCTTGATGATATTCACCAACAAACATGACCTAATTGACTTGAGGACAAAGGAAATAATGTAACACAAATTCAAGCTGAAAAATTTAGTATTTCTTGATGCATGCTGACCCATCTGAGATATGGTGAGCTACAGGAACTGACTCCGTTTGCTATTAGAGACTTTATGAATCAGGGTTTTACCTGTTGTCATTCAAATGAAACATCGGAATTGCAATGTCAAACATTTCAGTTTCTTATTCTAGAAAAACTACCACAATCCTCTCACAAGGACCACGGTGAGAAATCCATAATTCTCTGCAAGTGCTGCTTTGGTATTCTGACTATTTTTAGGAGATCAATTTCCAAAGCAATGAAATACATAGTAAGCATATTTTCTTGTGTGTATGTGTTTATGAGTATTTTTCTAGATGGGGGCTTGTAAATTGAATCAGGTTCTCAGAGGCGTCTGTAACTTAAAAAAAAAGAAAAGGAAAGGAAAAATAACCATTAAGGCAGGAAATGAGTCAATCAGGTGGCTTGGTTCCTCTTTACTTGTTTTTTGGAAATTCTGCAACAAAATTAGCTGTTATTACCTTTACTCCACTCTGCTGAGCAGTGCTGACCACGTTGACTATGTTACTCACATTACAAGAGATACAGCACATAGAAGACAAACTCTGTGGCTGAGAACTTAAAGTGGTGTAACAGAACAGAACAGGAGAGTGGAAGAGGGAAGCCTGTTTGTTTCTTTTCATCATACCACTAAAGCTAGCCCTGGATCTAAGAAACAGGCTTGGGAGGTAGACTAGATTTATAGCACTATAAAAGTTCATTTGGTAATACAGATACTTTAGGACTAATATATCAATACCATTGGGCAGCTACCTCAAAAATAGCTAATTTTCAGTCAGATTAGGTACTTTCTATTTTGCTAATTAGTTCAGAATTGTGGTGTGTTCTTCAGGCGTTCTTAAGGAGAATGACTGATAACAAAAGACTAGGTATCAGGTTGCAGAGGCATTGAGTGAAATACAGTTGTGATAAGTTATTTTCTATCCTCTCTAGCTCTGAAAAGGTGATGATATTCAAGAGTAACATATGCAAACACTTATTCAGCGTGATATATTCCAGTGTGAGCTGTCATACAGAGTAGAATTTTATGCCCTTTTTTCCTTGGCTGGGTTGTTGATATGAAAAATGTTCTCAATACAATTGAAAGGTATTCTTGAATTCACCAAAACAATAGTCTGCTTTTTTGCATCTAAGAGTCTGTAAGTCAACGATCTATGAGAATAGTTATAGACTGGTTCTCAAATTTTTACATTCTGAAATTTTCTATTTCCTGTTTGAGATCCCAAAGAAAAATAAGCAACTAGAGTGGTAGGGATTTTATGTGGTTGAAAAGGAAGATATGGGCAACCCCTTTGGGTCTCCTCTTACTGTGGGAACTTTTCTGTCCTCTCAATAAATCCTGCTTTCTCACTTATAAAAAAAAAAAAAGAAAAGGAAGATATACAATATAGTAACTTACGAAGGAGGTGAAAACAGCACCTGTCTATTCAACCTTAATGGATGATACAAATGTGCACGCAGATGTCGTAAGTGTAAGTGCTAGTGTGGATTGGGTAGTGGGGCATCCATGTCTTTAAAGATGGCATGAACTGGGCATTCCCTGACAAGGTTCAAAAACCCCCTTCTGATTTAGGACAGAACAAGGTTTAGGGAGGAAAATGTATACATTTGATCAAGATCAAGGAGAAACCGGTTAGCAGAAGGAAGTATGTAACTGGTGAGAGAATAGTGTGGTGTGGTGATGTTGGAGCTTGATAGAGGGCTTTAATTTGTAGAATTTATCTGCAGGATGCTATTTCTAATTATGTTACTTCTTTTTTCCTTAAAAAAATTTTTTTTTGAGTTGGAGTCTCACTCTGTCGCTCAGACTGGAGTGTAGTGGCCACTCCCGGCCACTGCAGCCTCGACCTGCTGGGCTCCGGCGATCCTTCCGCCTCAGCCTTCCGAGTAGCCGGAACTACAGGCGCATGCTACCACGCCCTGCTGATTTTTTTATTTATTGTAGAGATGAGGTCTCACCAAGTTGCTCATGCGGGTCTCAAACCCGCCGGCTCAGGCAATTCTGAAAGGTGCAGAGAACAGTCAGAAGGGCGTCCCCAAGATGGCACTGCCTCCCAAAGACAACAAAGGCCCTAAGCGGCTTTTCCCGCCCGTGCAAAACTTGAACCTGTGGTCAAACAACCTCTCCCTGGAGAAATGCTGCCTCATGGTCTCCTCCAATAGGACCCAGGCACGGCACTGGCCAGCCCCTGCAAGGTCCATAAATATACCCGTCTCCCTGCATAGCTCTCTCTTTCTCTCTCTTGCTTTCTCTCTCTGTCCCCCCCACTCTCTTACTCTCTCTCTTTCACACTCTCTTGCCCTCTCTCCCCCTCTCTCACTCTCTCTTTCTCTCTTTCTCTCTCTCTCTCTCTCTCTCTCGGTCTCTCTTTCTCTCTCTCTCTCTTGCTCTTCCTCAGTTACAGTCCCTTCGTGTAACTGCCCCTTTAATAAATCTCTTGGTTCAGACCGGGTGTGGAGTCGTTACTGGTGCCAAACTTCTTTCAAATTCACTCACCTCAGCCTCCCAAAGGCATGGTATTACAGGCTGAGCCACCGAGCCCGGCTTCCTTAAAATTTTTGACATCGTTTTTGGATGTGCCTAAAATTTTGGATGGTATTTTAGTACTAAAATGGGCTTTAATAATAGACCTTCTCAAACACTCTATAGCACTCATCCTTGCTTTCTAGTTGAAGCTCCTCTAGAGACTAACTTGACCTAGGTTCAATATCTCATAGGTGTTAGAACCTGTTCTGAATCAGTCTGACATCTAGATAGGAGCTCTTTTCCACTTTACCAAGTTATTTCCAATCAAAGGAGAAAAGGAGACTACAAAGAGAACTATATTTTTCTCATCTCATTAAAGCATAATAGTAAAAAGTATTTGTTTAATTCCTTTTTATATTGAAAACATGCATGTATTGGTAAGTGGATTTTTTTAAACTTAAGGTTAATAAAATAAGGATATTAATGTTTTTTGAAAGCTAAAAGAAATAGAATTTTTTTTCTCATCAGACAGATAATGGGCTGACACCATAACAAGGTTTGAGAGAGGCACATTTCGCACATGGTCGTGATAACCCCACCACCATAGCTCGAAAAAACATTTATTTACAAAAACTCCCAAGCTCTTCTTTTGTCCTAGGTTATGACAACATTGGATCTTTTTTTTTTTTTTTGGTAGTTCAATGGAGAAAGCACAATAGGTACTCAATATATATTTGTTTAATGCATGAGTAAATGAAGACAAATATTCATCTGGGAACAGATATATGCCAGCCCTGCTGAATATTATTTAATCCCCAAGATTCAACTTCTTTCTCACCTCTCTCAAGAAGCCTCTGAAATCCTTTATAAAAAGTCTTCTTTTGTGTATCTATAGCTCATGTTATTTGCTTATTTTTCACACCTAGCAAATTTTTTTTACAACTATTTAGTTACATTCCCATAAACAACAACTACTGTTTGTATGTTCCAGATTCCCTTAGGAAAGTCTTAAAATGATCAGAGTGGTAATCCCCCCCCTTTTTTTTTTTTGATAAATTTTGGCTACCTGAAGATCAACTTTTTTTCCTCTATAAAATACTCATAGGACTAAAGTATAGTAGGGCTAATAAAACAGAGTAGGTAAATTGAGTTTCAGATATTTATATGGAACCATGTAAATTACTGGGAATTTTATATGGCAAACCTAATACTTTACTGTGTAATAAAGATAACGTGTGATATAGAGAAACAAAAACAGGAGGTCAAGATAGAACAGTGAAAATGTGGAAAAAATGAGAAAGTCTCAGGAGGCTGTTGATGACTATTTCTTCTTTTTCAATTAGTGGCCTAGAAGCTCTTATTCTAGTTGGTTCAAAAGGTTCATATTCAATTAAATTAAACCATCATGAAATACAAGGAAAAAGCCCTACATAGTCTGGAAAAGAGAAGCTATGGAGGAGGGAGTTGATTTTTGTAGTTGATTTTTAAATGCTTAAAAAAAATTTCATTTGGAAATGGGCTTCCATTTGGTTCATGGGCCCCACTGGAAACCCCTGGTTGGAAGTTTTAAGGCAGTAGGAATCCACTTTAAAATGAGGAAAACAGTTTAATGACTAGCATATTGGATATTATTTTTTTGGGGGGAAATGAGCTCAGTTTTGGATATATTTCAGCAGAAACTTATTGACGACTCATGGGGGTAGACTAAAGCAAGAACAGATTTGTATGTTATAAAGGAGTTTAAACTAGTAAATTAAAAATTCTCCATTTGTACTCCACATTTTAAAAACAAAATGATTTCAAAAATTCTCCTTATAATAAGAAATTATGATTTTCCTCTTGTCATCAGATTGGTCTTTTCTATGACTTTTTGCTGCCATTTTCAAAAAATAAAGAATATCTGTAGTTTGCTATTGTTTAAGTGTTTCAAATGGTAAATGTTACCAACAAATATATCTGATCTTTGCAATTTCCTTTATTATATAAATAATATTACTTCTAGCATCTGCTTTTACAGATCATAGATCAACAAGAATCTATAAAAATAAAATATTCATATTTTAAAGGATCATATCATTATATCAGCATGCCTGGAAAAATAGTTCCTGGGATCTCTAAAATTTATATTCGGTTGTAAAACCCAAAGTATGGGCCAAGGGGTTAACAACCTTGAATTTTGCCCTTAAAATTAGTCTCAGAAAACCTACTTCATTATAAATACATTACTACTTGGTAGTGTCCTTCTGATTGATATGCCCAGAGCTACCTTTTTTTTTTTTTTTTTTTTATGCAGTCTTTTAAGCACCGATCCTTCATTTTGGCTCTAAAATGAGATGGACTTCTCCTCTCTAGATGGGACATCAATTTTTACCTGCCAATACAGTTTGATGAGCTTGCTTACAGACTGCTCACTTCCTCCACCGAGCCAGAACATGTAGTCAGCAATCATGGCACTCCTAAGGACAAGGACAGAGTTTAAAAAAACAAATGTATAGGACAGAAGGAAAACTGCAATAGGCAGAATATAAAAATACTGAGGAAGGCGATTTTGTAATGTATAAATTTGACTAGGCTAATATTAAGTAAAACATAAAGTACATTTTAGAATGTTGAAAGTAGGGTTTTTTAGTAGCTAAACTAAAACTATAAGAGAGAAACAATAAGCCATTTGTCTTCTAGATGGTTTTTTTTTTATTTGTACAGTATAAGTATATTTAAAGATCATGAGAGAATGCTTTGTTTTGGTTGCTGTGTATTAAGCTTCCAAGCATTTTACAGAGTACCATAGATTTTAGATGTCTTCTAACCTAGCATAGCATATATATATATCTGACTATTAGACCAGTATTTAAGTATATTTCAGGCTTTACCTGCGTTGAAGATTATTCACTTCTGATTAAATTAGCTTTCTTAAAATTAAAAAGAAAAAATCTCCAATTCAACAAAGAATCCTCTCCCCCAAACTTTGTGTCTAATTGAATTGGTTTTAGTATCTACTGTGTACAACTACTGCATTAGTCTTATTAAGCTGAAGGGATATTAAAAACTATTGTACAATGGATATTAATTCATTACTGAGCACCCTTTGGAAAAACAGTTTGCTTTTATGACTGTTTCTCTGCTAGGTCTCTCTATTTCTTTTCTCCAGAGATTCCAAATCCAATTAAATGTGACTAGGAGTAATTCCAAATTGTCACATTAGCCAATTAAACATATAATAATCCTGTGCACCTAATCACTAGTACCAAAAGTTTATTTATTTAAGTAGAGCTATCACTGTGTACCCCTGAATGTTTTTCTTATCTTTGCCTGCAGATACATGTTTCTTGACATCATTGTAAGTTGAATTGGAAATTTTCTTTTCCTAAATCTAGGTTGTCTACAGCATAGCAGCTGTAAACTTACTCTGTTGAAGGAATTTAAATGTTTAGATTCTTGCTCAGGACAGACAAATATTAGGACTTTAAAAATTAACAGTGGAAACACATACTACCAATTGGAGGATTATTCAGCTCAACATTTTTCTTTCAACACAGAGGGTATTGGAAAGAAGCAGCCTAACGACATTTAAAAATAAACGACAATAATTTAAGAACAACAAACCTTTAAAGAATCTTTTTAAGCCCTTAATTATAAGGTAAACAAAGGTGAGAGGTTTTGCTTTTGTATGGGTGTGAGTGGGGCAGAAACAAGTTATAAAATTCATAGACTGCAGAAGGGCAAAAGTGCACTTCAACGTTTGCATTTTGATAGAAGTACTTGGGAAAATCTTCTTCTCATGACAACTTAAAAGGGAGGTTTATTTGACATGCAGGTGCCTGTTACTTAACAGAAATTTATTTGATCAATTCTGAATTTAAGAAATCAATGGAAAATATTCAAATTTTTCTTTCAAGGACTCCTGTATTTATAGGAATTGGGTGCTCTTGGGTGACAATTTAGTCTGCCTCTGATTCCTTCTATTAGTATTTGCATTTGTAAATAGTTTGATAAACATTACTTAACAAGTATACCAGCCATTAGTTAAACCAGGGGAGGGCAAACTTTTTCTATAAAAGGTCAGATAGTAAATATTTTAGACTTTGTGGACCATGTGGTCTCAGTGTGGTCTCAAACTTCTCAAATTTGCTTTACAGAAGCACCTATAGATAATAAGAGTGTGGCTGTGTTCCAATAAGAATTTATTTACAAAAAACACGTAGTGGGCCAGATTTTGGGGAAGTTTGCCTAACTCTAAAGTAAACAAACTATTAGGTTGATCAGCCATGGCGGGCATTGGTATAATGGTCAGTCAGTAACAGTCAGATGACAGCTTCTATATATTCCAGCCACATGCCCCCTTAGATACTTCAGTCTACTAGTTTCTATTCAGGGACAACATAGCCCTAAAATGACTGAGCAGAGGCTAGGAACTATACTTTCAATTTTGAATACAAACAATGTAAAAGGTAAATGCAAGAGATAATCCTGGATTATAGACACAGTGGCTTGTGTCAAGTAATAACAAAATTGATAGCATTTATATCGTTAGTAATTGCCATCTTTGGGTTAGAACAATTGCGTGAGAGAAGATCAGTTCAGTGGGTTTCAAGGGCTTTCCTGCATTTTTAATGCTTTCAGTGATTTGGTTTGGAGTTTTGGGAAAATTTGAATTTTTGGCATTTTTATTAATGTTTTGTTTTGTTTTTTGGTTTTTGAGTTGGAGCCTCACTCTGTCGCCTGGTTGGAGTGCAATGGCATGCTCATGGCCACTGTAGCCTGGACCTGCTGGGCTCAGTCTTCCAAGTAGCTGGAACTACAGGTGCATGCCACCACGCCTGGCTAATGTAGGAGTAATAGTTTTTTGAGTTGGAGTAGTGTTTTAAAAGTTGCTTTTTCTGTAATGATGTGTGTTACATTGCTTGCTGCATTCTTAAGTATGCTTTTATTATACCTGGGCGCTCAACTCTGTCCAAAGGAACACAACTCCAAATTTATACTGAAACATGAATAATTAAGATGCAATGAAATCTGTTGTCTGTCATACCTCAGTGAAGTACCATTATTATAAGATCAAAAGGACACCAGCATTAAATAACAAAATATGGTTCCTAGAGCTCCATATTTGCTGAGATTTATTTTGTAAGTATGATGTGCTTTCAATACCTGACATAGAGCTGTGTTCATATTGGGAACACAATTCAGACTGTAGCTGTGCCAACCCCTTTTCCTTCCCAGTGGAGATGGCAGCTGTGCTCTTACCATTTACCTTCCTTTTCTGTTTCTCTATTGTAGCTCTGCCCTATAGCTCAGGCTTCATGAGTTGGTAAATATCAATGAAAGAATATGAAAAGAGTATGGAAATAACATTACACTGTGCTAAATTTGTGAGGCAAGACCTGGGTTTTCCATCATGCTAAATTTGTAAGGGACAAAGATAATTAATTAATCAACCCTTTGAGAATCTGTAAGGAGTCAAGTACCATGTGGGATCCTGGTTCTGACGATTCACTCCATGAATCAAATATAAATAGTAACCTATCATTCTCCCCACTGTCCTTCAAGTATCTGTTTACTATTAGACCTGTATCTTAGGTGCTAGTGACGTGAATCAATGTCTTCCTTTCACTGTCATGATTCTACTCCTCTTACTCTCACTAATACCCTGAATGTTGCACCTGCGCTGGAACTGTAAGATTATGCTAGCCAAACCTCTTTATTTATTATTTATTTTTTATTATTATTTTTGAATTGGAGTCTCACTCTTGTTGCCCAGGCTGGAGTGCAGCGGCATGCTCGCGGCCACCGTAGACTCAACCTGCTGGGCTTAGGCGATCCTTCCACCTCAGTCTTCCAAGTAGCTGGAACTATAGACACACACCACAATGCCCGGCTAGTTTTTTTTGCATGTGATTTATTGTAGAGACGAAGTCTCACCAAGTTGCTCAGGTTGGTCTCGGAGCCCTGGGCTCAGGCAGTCCTCTTGCCTCAACTTCCCAAAGTGCTGGGATTATAGGCTGAGCCACCGCACCCGGCCAAACCAAAGTCTTTTGATTGACAATTGGTGGTTTAATATCTGTCAATTCTGGGCCTTTAGGAAGTGATAAGCACCATGTTAAGCACTTTATGGTGCAGAGGTGTAAGCCCAACCTGTCCACGTTGGCACAAGATCTCACCCAAGTGCATCTGCTCATGGACACTGCTCCACCAAGTCTCTGGCTCTTCTGGTTTCTTTTCTCGCTTTCAATTTCCCCCTTTCTCCTGGAGCTTCTCTGCCAGCATACCCAAATGTTGTTTCTCCCTCTTAAAACAAAACAGAACAAAACAAAATATCCCCCCAAATCCTTGCTCCATTTCCTCCCCTCCAGTTCTCATCTTAATTCTTTCCTTTGCTATTAAAACAAAACAAAACAAAACAAAACTCCTTGAAAAATCTGTGTGCGCTCTCTGTGATTTCTCTTCCTGTTGTCTCTGGGCTCACTCCAGCAGGGCTGTCATTCTCACCACTTCGCTGAATCTGCTCTTGTCGATGCTATTGATGATCTTCATGTTGCCAGACACGATGGTTCAATTCTCACTTCATTTTTTAAGCACTTTAAGGTGCAGGTGATCCAGTTGCTCACTCCCTCCTCCAGTACACACTTCCTCACTTGGCTTCCACAACTCCACTCTTCCTGGTTTTCCTTCTGTCTTACTGGCTGCCCTTTTCAGTCTCCTTTGCTGGCATACCCTCATTGGCCTGAATTCCTAACTTTGGAGTGCCCCAGGGTACAATGCTTGGACCTCTTCTCTTTCTTTCTATACTAGTTCTCTTGGTGATCGCATCAGTTTCATCGTTTAAAAAGCCATCTCTATGTTGACAACTCTTACATTTATATCCTCTGTTAAACATCATCGTGGTCCTCCAGAATCTTTGTAGAGACTGCTTCTCGACAGTTCTTCTTAGACATCTAGTATCAGTCTTAACATTATTACACTGGAGATGCGGATTCTCTTTCCTTTTCTTCCCCAACCTCTAGTAGTCTCCATCTGTCCAATTTCTCAGGTAGAAATGTTGGTGTCACCACTGTCTTCTCTGTCTCACATTCCCTCTTTAATCCAAGAAAAAAAATCCTTCTATCAGAATCCTGCCATTTCTCACCACCTCCGGCATTATCCTCTGGTTCATAATCTCTCACTGGGATGGCTGCAACAGCCTCCAAACTCGGCTTCTTGCTTCCCCATCAGTTTATTCTCAGTCCAGCAATCACAGTGTCCCATTAAAATCAGTGTACCAGAGCAGGTCACTCCTGTGCCTAAAATTGCAAAGCTTGCTATCTCTCTCAGAGTGGAAACCGAAGTCTTTATAATGGCATTTGAGTCCTTTGCCATCTGGTCACATGCTGCTTCTCTGATTTCATTTTCCATGATTTTCTGTGTAACTCACTCTACTCCAGGCAAACTGTCCATCCTGCTGTTCCTTGAAAATAGGCACACTATTGTCTCTGGGATTTTGCATGTGGCAGTCCCTAGACATCCTCATGACTTCCTTGTTCTCCTCCTTCAGGTCTCTAGAGGTACCATTTTCTCAGCAAGGAAAAAACTACCCTGACCACACTCCAACACTATTCCTACCTTGCTTGTACTTTTTCCATATTATTTATTACCACTCAACAACATATTTATTTTACTTTTATGAGTTTTGGCGATATTTACTGCTGTCTTGCCTTATTGCAGGGGTCAGCAAACTAGGTCTGTGGGTCAAATCTGGTCTGCCACTTGTGTTTATCTGTAAATAAAGTGTTAATGGAACACAGCAATGCTCATTTATTTTTACATTTTTTTACATATTGGCTATGACTGCTTTTGTGCTCAATGGCAGAATTGAGTAGCTGCAACAAAGATCCTTTGAACCACAAAGCCTAAGATGTTTACTATCTAGCTCTTTGAGAGAATGTAAGCTCCCTGTGGGATTTCTGTCATATTGCCTGCTCTATCCCCAGTGTCTAGAACAGTGCCTGGCTTGGTAGGCATACAACACATATTTGTTGAATTAACAACTACATATTATTTTATTTAAACTAAAAAATTAAATTCTATGTTACAAAAAACCCTGAAACTAACAGAGACACACAGCTTACTAGAATTCGAACACAAGCAGTCTGGCCTTAGAGCTATCTCAGCGTCCATATTTAAGGAGGATGCTTTTGTAATGAAGGGGGCATGGTAATGGAGTGCCAGCAGGCTTTGCCAATCTAATTTGTCCAATATAAAATCCGATGTGACATTTAGCTCATATGAGGCTTAATAAATGCTAGTAAATAATAAATGTTGATATGTTTATGGCATAAATTGAAGAGGAAATGTACAAGGAAACACATTGCCCTAATGTATTTTATCTAAAATTATTTTTTACATCATGTATTCAGTCATATGTCAACAACTATTGCTTCTCTGCAAGTAAGTCTTCACATTTTATTTACTTACTACATCTGTTAAGTGTTAAAGGGTCAGGATCTGGTTTTTAAATATATACACATGTTAAGTAAAGGTGTTTAGGTCATAAACTCAGCTTATTGTGAATCAAATCATGTTCCCATGGAATGACGAATACACAGTAAAATAATCTGACATGTTATTATTAATAAAATAGGTACCTGTTTTAGTTTTTAAATTAATACCAGAAAAGGATTATGCATATAAACATGTTAATGTTAGGTGCTTTTACACATGGAATATTTCTAAGCAAACTGCAGTTCTAAGAGTCTGAGAATATACTATTGACATTTCTCACGGCCTATTTCAGATTCAAAATTTATAACGTTTCTACTCAATGTGGCCACATGGTGGTGTAAAACAATAAGATATGGGTAAACAAAAGAAAATCACAGCACACAATCAGCTCTGTGGTCTTATTGGGCTGACCAGCCGAGACCTTGAAAAGTCATTCCATTCCGTTCATCACCTTGCCTTCAGGCAGGATCACACTTAAACCTTTCAAATGAGACTGATGAGAATCTATTCTGTTTTAAAGACCTCCACAGAAGGACACTGTTTTGCTTTTCTCACGGATTCCAGAGTTTCATAGCCATAAATAGCATCTTCTGCAGTTTCAGTCTGTTGGCTTTAGTTTTCCCTTCAGTGTTAATACAACCCAACAACACCTTGTTCTCTGAATAACAGTTCTAAATATTCTCACAATAATTTATGAATATCTTCTCTCCTCTATGTTAATTAACTAACCCCAGTGGCTTTCCTCTTTCTCCAAGTGTTCTTGTTTCTTGCCATTAGTCAGTTTCATGATTGCCTTCCAACTTAAGTTCCTCGTTTTTTTCCTTCTACAACAGGAAATTGACTTCTCTCACTAGCACAGAGTTTAAGAATAATCTGCGGTCTCTGTGTGCATCTATTTCATTAATGTAACTGATACAGGTACTTCTTAGGGGTGTGTGTATTGGGTAGAATCCTTTTGTATTATAAACGTTCTTAGAAAGTTGTTTCATTTCTCCTACACTTGAAAAAAGTTCAAAAGTTCAAATATATACGTGGCACTAATTTTAGATGAACTGATAGTGATGCTAATTATATGTGTTATCTGAATATTAATCACACTCATATGAATGATGATGTTCTGAGGGGAGAAGAGCTGAACTAGTGAGTTCCTTCACACATACACACACATACGAAGCATCTTTTTGCAAGCTCACACATCTTCCACACAGCAGTCAGTCACATGTTCTTCCAAAAAATATGAACGTAAATTACTTCAAATAAAATCTAAGCTCCTGTGGAGGCCTATAATTCTTTATTTCATTTTAAAGATGTGGGGTACAATTCAGGGTAAGGTATACAAATGTTGATTATGCAGGTACCATTGTTGATGAGGTGTGCCCCTCCCTCCTCTGACAATTTCCCACTACTGCCAATCCCTTTCTTACAGTATTATAATAATTGTTCTCACGTATGAGTGAGACCATATGGTACTGTATTCTTTGTTTCCGTGATAGATCACTGAGTATGATTGACTCTAAATCCATCCAACTTGTTGTGAAATCCATATGTTTGTCTTTCTTTATGGCTGCATAATATTCCATTGTGTATATGTACCACATTTTTTTAATCCAGTCCAGCTTTGATGGGCAGCATGGTTGCTTCTATGTTTTTGTTGTTGTGAATAGAGCTGCAACAAACATATGTGTACAGGTATCTTTTTTGTAGAATGATGTGTGTTCCTCCGGGTATATTCCCAATAGGGGAATTGTTGGGTCATATGGAAGGTCAATTTCTAGTTCTTTCAGAAATTGTGTGGCCTATAATTTTTTTTAAAAAAATCTTTATTCCAATATCCTTAGGGGTACAAACAGTTTTGGTCTGGACTTTAAGTGTACCTACCTCCCCCACCTGTGCAAATTGTACCCCAGAGGTGATTTTTTTGTCCCTCCACCCCCTCCTCTCCCCCTTCTGCATCTCTAGTGTCCATTATATCATACTCTATGCCTTTGCATATCTTTAGAAGACATTATTTCATTCTTTTTGATAGCTGAATAGTATTTCATAGTGTATATATGCCACATTTTAATTATCAACGGATGGACTGACAGGCATTTAGGTGATTCTACATCTTTGCAATTGTGAATCGTGTTGTGATGAACATTTGGATGAGGTGTCTTTTTTATATAACGACCTCTGCTCCTTTGGATAGATACCTAGTAGTGGGATTGCTGGATCAAATGGTAGATTCACTTTTAGTTCTTTGGGAAATCTCCATACTGCTTTCCATAGAGGATGTACTAATTTACACTCTCACCACCAGTGTCTAAGCGTGTCCCTTTCTCCCTATCCACACCAGCATCTATTGTTTTTGATTTTTAATAATGGTTATTCTGATTGGTGTAAGATGGCATCTCATTGTGGTTTTAATTTGCATTTCCCTGTGATGAGTGATATTGGACATTTTTTCATATGTTTGTTGGCTATTTGTATGTTTTCTTTTGAGAGGTGTCTGTTCATGTCATTCGCCCACTTTTTGATGGAGTTATTTGCTTTTTTCTAGCTGATTAGTATGAGTTTCTTATAGATTCTGGATATTTGTCCTTTGTCAGATGTATAGTTTTTGAATATCTTCTTCCGTTCTGTAGGTTGCCTGTTTGCTCTTTGATTATTTTTCTGTGCAGAAGTTTTTTAGTTTAATTAAGTCCCACTTGTTTGTTTTTGTTTTTGTTGCATTTGTTTTTGGGGTTTTAGCCATAAATTCTTTGCCTAGGCCAATGCCCTGAAGAGAATTTTTAAGGTTTCAGGTCTGACATTTAAGTCTTTAATCTATCATGAGTTGATTTTTGTATATGTTGAGAGATAGGGATCAAGTTTCATTTCTCTGCATGTAGCAGTCCAATTTTTCCATAACCATTTGTTGAATAGGGTGTCTTTTTTCCGTGTATGTTTTTGTCTGCTTTGTTGAAGATCAGTTGGTTGTAGGTATTTGTTTTACTTCTGGATTCTCTATTCTGTTCCACTTGGCCATGTGTCTGCTCTTGTACTAATACCATGCTATTTTGGTGACTAGAGCCTTGTAGTATAATTTGAAAAGAGGTAATATGATGCCTCTAACATTTTTCTTTTTGCTTAGGATTGCTTTGGCTACTCTGGCTCTTTTTTGGCTCCATATGAATTTTAGCACCATTTTCTCTAATTCTGTGAAAAATGTTGTTGGTAGTTTGATAGGGATTGCATTGAATCTGTGAATTACTTTAGGTGATATGGTCATTTTAACAATGTTGATTCTTCCAATCTATGAGCATGGAAGTTTATCCATTTGTTTGTGTCCTCTGTGATTTATTTCATCAGATTTTTTAGTTCCTTGCAGAGATCTTTTACCTCCTTGGTTAAATACATTCCTAAGTATTTTAGCTTTTTGGCTGCCACTATAAATGGAATTGAGTTCTTGATTTGATTCTCAGCTTGGTTGCTATTGGTGTATAGCAGTACTACTGATTTGTGTGTGTTGATTTTGTATCCTGAAACTTTACTGAATCAATTTATCAAGTCCAGGAGTCTTTTGGAGAAGTCTTTAGGATTATTTAAGTATAAGATCATATCACTGGCATTGAGAGATAGCTTGATTTCTTCTTTTCCAGTTTTGATACGCTTATTTCTTTTTCTTGCCTGATTGCTCTGGCTATGACTTCCAGTACTATGTGGAATATGAGTGGTGAAAGTGGGCATCCTGTCCTTGTTCCAGTTCTGAGGGGGAATGTATTCTAACTTTTCCCCATTCAGGATGACATTGGCTATGGGTTTATCATACATGGCTTTTATTATTTTGTGGAATGTTTCCTCTATGCCTATTTTGCTGAGGGTTTTTTATCATGAAGTTGCTAGATTTTATCAAATGCTTTTTCTGCATCTATTGAAATGATCATATTTTATTTTGAAAAATTCTTATGTAGTGAACCATGTTTACTGACTTGTGTACATTGCATCCCTGGGATAAAACCCACTTGGTCATGGTGTATTATTATTATTGATTTTTAATGTGCTGTTAAATTTGACTTGCTAATATTTTGTTAAGGATTGTTGCATTTATGTTCATAAGGGATATTGGTCTGTAGTTTTCTTTTCTTAGCTGTGTCTTTTCTTGGCTTTGGTATCAGAATGATACTGGCCTCATACAAAGATTTGGGGAGGATGCCCTCCTCTTCAAACTTGTGGAATAGCCTCAGCAAAATTGGTACCGGTACTTTTTTGAAGGTCTGGTAGTATGCAGCTGTGAGTCCATCAGGTCTTGATTTTTTTTTGTGGATTTGTGGTCTATCATATATATGTAGTCTATCTTGGAGAAGGGTTCATGTTCTGTAGTTTTGGAATGGAATGTTCTGTAGATGTCTGTTAGTTCCATTTGCTTTAGATTCGGATTTAGCTCACTTGATTCTTTGTTGAGTTTCTGCCTTAATAATCTGTCTTTTGCTGTCAGTTTAGTGTTGAAGTCTCCCATTATTATTGTATTGCTGTATATCTCTTATTTTTTTTTTTTTTTTAGGTAGAGTAGAATTTTTTTTATAAAGCTTGGGGTTCTGATATTAGACACCTATATATTTAAAGTTGTTATGTCTTCTTGTTGGATTGATCTTTTTATCATTGTATAATAACCATCTTTGTCTTTTTTACTGTTGTTAATTTTAAGTAGGGTTATGTGATATGAGCATGGCTATTCCTGCTTGTTTTTGGTTTCCATTTGTATGGATTATTGTTTCCCACTCCTTTTCTTTGAATCTAAAGGAGTTTTGTGAGGTAAGTGGGTCTCTTGAAGGCAGCATATATTTGGGTTGTGTTTTTTTTTTTAAATCGGTATTTTTTATTATGATATTGTGGGGTACAGTTAAGGGTTAGGTATACAAATATGCTTCATTCAGGCACCCTTGTTGATAAGAGGTGTCTCCCCATCCCCAGTCAGATATTCACTACTATTAATCCCAACTCCCTTCCCCTCCCTCTGCATAGTTTCCCACCACTGTCAGTCATTTTCTTATAGTATTACATTGGATGTTCAAGGTCCACTATGTGAATGAGAACATGTGATACTCAGATGTTTGTTTCTGTGAGAGATCACTCAGTATTATAGACTCTAGTTTCATCCAGGTTGCTGCAAAATTCATGATTTTGTTCTTTTTTATGGCTGTGTAGTAGTCCATCATGTATATGTACCACATTTTTAAAATTCAGTTCTCTTTTGATGTACCGCATGGTTGCTTCCAGGTTCTTGCTATTGTGAACAATGCTGCGATAAACATACATGTGCAGGTATCTTTTTTATAGAGTGATTTGAGTTCTTCAGGGTATATTCCCAGTAGGGGGATTGCGGGGTCATATGGGAGGTCAATATTTAGAACTTTTAGGACTCGCCATACTGTTTTCCACAGAGGTTGTTCTAGTTTGCACTCCCACCAACAGTGTAGAAGTGTTCCCTTTTCGCCACACCCTCTCCAGCAACTGTTATTTTTTGAGTTATTGATAATTGCCATTTTGACTGGAGTTAGGTGGTATCTCAGTGTGGTTTTGATTTGCATCTCCCTGATGATTAGTGAGGTTGAACATATTTTCGTGTGTCTGTTGGCTGCTCAGATGTCTTCCTTTGAGAAGTGTCTGTTCATATCTTTTGCCCATTTTATAATGGGGTTGTTTGTTTTTTTTATTTTCAGCATGTTTGAGTTCCTTGTAGATCTAAGATGTTAAGCCTTTGTCAGACCTGGAGTTGGCAAATACTTTTTCCCAGTCTGTAGGCTGTCTCCCTGCTCTCTTGATGGTTTCTTTGGTTTTGCAGAAGCTTGTCAGTTTAATGAGGTCCCACTTGTCTATCTTCTCTCTTATGGCCCATGGGTTTCGGGTTTTGTTTAGGAATTGGATGCCAGTTCCGATTTCCATGAGGGTATGTCCTTCATTTTCTAAGGTTCTTATGGTTTGAGGTTTTACATTTAGGTCTCTGATCCATTTAGAGTTAATTTTTGTGCATGGGGAAAGATAGGGGTCTTGTTTCAATCTTCTGCATGTGGTCAGCCAGTTTTCCCAGCACCATTTACTGAATAGGTTCTCCTCTCCCCAGTGGTAGGTGGTGGAGGCTTTGTCAGAGATGAGTTGGTTGAGAAATTGAGGTTTTGCTTCTGGAATATCAATTCTATTCCATTGATTTATATGCCTGTTCCTGTACCAATACCAAGCTGTTTTGATGATTGCAGCTTTATAGTAAAGTTTGAAGTTTGGTAATGTGATACCACCTGCTTTGTTTTTTTGGCTGAGGATTGTTCTGGCTATTCTTGGTCGTTTGTGTTTCCATATGAATTCCTGTGTCGTTTTTTTCTAGGTCTGAGAAAAATGTTGCTGGTAATTTGATTGGGTATTGCATTAAATCTGTAGATTGCCTTAGGTAAGATGGACATCTTCACAATGTTGATTCTTCCAATCCATGAGCATGGGATATTTTTCTACTTGTTTGTGTCATCTTTGACTTCTTTGAGCAGTGTTTTGTAGTTTTCATTGTAAAGGTCTTTCACATTTCTGGTTAGGAAGATGCCAAGGTATTTCATTTTTTTTGTGGCTATTGTGAATGGAATTGTGTTTTTTATTTGGGTTTCTGTTTGTTTATTATTGGTGTAAAGAAATGCGATTGTCTTTTGCACATTTATTTTATATCCTGAGACTTTGCCAAAGTCCTTTATCAGTGTAAAGAGGGTTTTGACAGATTCTCTTGGGTTTTCAAGGTACATGATCATGTCATCTGTAAAGAGAGATAGCCTGACTTCCTCTTTTCCTATTTGAATACCCCTGATTGCCTTCTCTTCTCTGATTGCTCTATCCAGGACTTCCAATACTATACTGGACAGGAGGGGTGAGAGTGGGCATCCTTGTTTTGCTCCAGTTTTCAGGGGAAATGGTTCCAGTTTTTGTCCATTTAGGAGTATGCTGGCTGTGGGTTTCTCACAGATGGCTTTTACTATTTTGAGGTATGTTCCCCGTATGCCTAGCTGTTCGAGGGTTTTTATCAAGAAGCGGTGCTGGATTTTATCAAAAGCTTTTTCTGCATCTAATGATATAATCATGTGATTTTTATTTTGACATCTGTTGATGTATTTAATTACATTTATGGTTTTGCGAATGTTGAACCAGCCTTGCATCCCAGGGATGAAACCTACTTGGTCATGATGGATGATTTTTGAGATGTGTTGTTGAATCCAGTTCACTAGGACCTTGTTGAGAATTTTGCCATCTATGTTCATCAAAGATATTGGCCTGTAGTTCTCTTTCTTTGTTGGATCTTTACCTGGCTTGGGTATCAATGTGATGTTAGCTTCATAAAATGATTTGGGGAGAGTTCCATCTTTCTCAATTGCCTGGAATTCCTTCAGTAGGATTGGTATAATCTCCTCCTTAAATGTCTTGTAGAATTCTGCTGGAAAGCCATCTGGTCCAGGGCTTTTTTTTGTAGGTAGTTTTCTTATTATGTAGTCAATTTCCTTGATTGTTATTGGTCTATTTAGGGTCTCAATTTCTTCTTGTTTCAACCTAGGCAGGTTGTGTGATGACAGAAAGTCCTCCATTTCCGAACGGTTTTCAAGTTTGTTTCCATGCAAATGTACATAGTAGTCTCTAATGATCTTTTGTATTTCTTCAGGATCAGATGTGACTTCATCTTTTGTGTTTCTGATTGTGCTTATTTGGGCTTTTTCTCTCTTTTTCTTGGTCAGTCTAGCTAGGGGACCATTGATCTTGCTTATCCTTTCGAAAAACCAGCTTTTTGTTTCATTGATTTTTTTTGTATTATCTTTTTGTCTTCTATGTCCTGGATCTGGGCTTTTATTTTGGTGATCTGGATTCTTCTGCTGAAATTAGGGTTTTTGTGGTCTTGCTTTTCCAGCTTTTTTAGGTGACTTGTTAGGCTGTTAATTTGTGATCCTTCCATTTTCTTCATGTGTGTTTGTAGGGATATACATTTCTCTCTTACTACAGCTTTCTTGGCATCCCAGAGATTTTGGTAAGCTGTTTCTTCATTTTCATTTGCTTGCAGGTATCTTTTAGTCTCTATTTTGATTTCATAATTTACCCAGGAGTTGTTTAGCATCATGCCGTTTAATGTCCATGTCTTTGTGGGTTTTGGGGGGACCTTGTTGGTGTTAATGATTATTTTTATTCCACTGTGGTCCCATAAGGTGCATGGTAACATTTCAGTCCTTTTAAATTTGCTTATGCTTGATTTATGGCCAAGTATGTGGTCGATCTTAGAGTACGTTCTGTGTGTTGATGAGTAGAACGTGTATTCTGTGGTCCTTGGATGGAGGGTTCTGTATGTATCTATTAAGTCCATTTGATCAAGAGTCACATTGAGGTTTCAGATCTCGTTGCTGATTTTTTGTCCTGATGATCTGTCTAGTGTTGTGGGTGGGGTATTAAAGTCCCCAGCAATGATGGTATTGGAGTCGATATCTTTTTTTAGTTTACCTAGGAGCTGCTTTATGAAAGTTGGTGCTCCTATGTTTAGTGCATATATATTTAGGATGGGTATTTCTTGTTGATGGATTGAACATTTTATCATTATGTAGTGGCCTTCTGTATCATTTTTAATTTTTGATAGTTAAGAGGGTATTTTGTCTGAAATTAAGATCGCAACTCCTCCTTTTTTTGTGTTCCATTTGCCTGAAAATTTGTTTCCCATCCTCTTACTTTGAGTCTGTGAGTCCTTTCTAGTGAGGTGAGTCTCTTGAAGGCAATAGATTGTTGCCTGGTGATATTTTATCTATTTTGCCATTCTTTGTCTTTTCAGTGGTGCATTTAGTCCGTTCACATTCAAACTAATTATTGAAATGTGAGATTTGATCCCTATCATAATGTTCTTACAGAGTTGTTCTTCTTCCTGTTTGTGTGTTGTCTTTCTTTTGGTTTTAGAGTTGGATCATGTGTGTTTTTAATCTTTTGCCTGTACTCTTGTGAAGAACATTGTTGTTCTTTTTTCCTTTTCTTCAGTGTTCAATACTTTCTTAAGTGTTTCTTGTAGAGGTGGTCTTGTGGCAGCGTAGGTTCTTAGGGATTGGATATCTGGGAATGATTTCAATTCTCCCTCACTGATGAAGCTTAGCTTGGCTGGATAGGTTATTCTTGGTTGAAATTGTTTATCTTTTAAAACTTTGAAGACAGGGCTCCAAGCTCTCGTAGCTGGAGGGTTTCTGTAGATAAATCTGCTGCTATTCTAATTGGTCTTCCCTGGTGGTAGTCTGACCTTTTTCTCTTGCAGCCTTTAGGATTTTTTCTAATACCTACTTTGTTTTGGTGAAATATTATATGTCTGGGAGTTGGTCTTCTCATTTGTTGTCTTGCAGGGGTTCTCTGCATCTCTTGTGTTTGAATTTTTTCATCCTTGATGAGATGAGGGAAGTTTTCTTGAATGATTTCATGAAATGTTAGTTCTAGTGTGGCCTCTGTTTCTCTCTCTGCCTCAGGAAGGCCAATTACTCTTAGATTCGGTCTCTTGAAGTGATCATTCATCTCTTGAAGGTTTTGTTCTGTCTTCTTGAGCTTCTTTTCTATGCTTTTGACAGTTTGGGTTAGTTCTACGTTTTAGTCTTCAAGCTCTGAGAGTCTTTCTTCTGCTTGGCTAACTCTGCTTTCCATGCTTATGAGTTTATATTCTTGTATTCACAGTATTCTTTACTGCTGTTATTTCTGAGAACTGCTCCTTCCTATTTTCCTCTTGTCCCTCCTCAATTTTTTTAGTTCTCTATATTAATGTCTTGATGTCTGAGTTTATTGCATGTGACCAGTCATTCTGGGGGCTCTTCATTGTTTGTGTTCCAAAGTCTCTTTTCTCAGTGTCTGACCTCCCAGGGGTCTGTGAGAGACCTATGTTCTTCTTTTGGTTTTTCTTCATTTGTGTGGTTTTTTTCCCCCCTCCCTACTTTTTCCTTCCCTTCACATCACTGTCTTCTTTAATTCTGTTATTCAGGGGTAGAGGGATTGCTTTTACTTCTGTTTGTTCAATCTCCTATTCTTTTTGTATGCCCTCTTACTTTGTTCAATTCTGGAGTTGCACTGTAGGTTGGGGGTGGTCCTTTTTGCAGTTTTGAGATTTACTTAAGGGGGGAGCTGTGATTCAAAATCTATCTGCAGGTTCTGGGATTCACTGACAGGTGTATGGATAATCTGAAACCCACTTCCCACTGCCTTGGAATCTGTCTGTGCAGTGGGGCTGTAGGTTTACTCCCTGAAATAAAATGTGGTTAGCAGAGGGAAGAGAATGGAGCAGACAATGGAGGGAAGAGGGGAGTGGAGAGAGAGAGGAGTAAGGGGGGAAACAGACGAGTGCACCAACAAATGGAGAGAGAGACCTAAACTGAAACAGATAAAAACAACAGGCCACAGCTACAGACTAACCAATTCCCATACAAAATAAAATAAAACATACAATGATGCTAACATAGAAGCTAACCAACAACCTTAATGGTGTGCTGTTCCTCTATACAAAGATATGGTTTACAGAGAGGAGGAAAGAGAAGAAAAGGAAGAGGAAAAGAAAAAAAAGGAACAAAACAGTAGGAATAGAATTAAGTCATTAAACTAACAGAATCAATTGAGCAAACTCTGATACTTTTCGTTTAAGTCTAATGTCCTTTCAGCTCTGATTTCTAGCTGTCTTTTCAAGCTGGTAAATTAGTTCGCAGTTAGGGTCAGTTGCTCCTGGCCTACTGTGAATGACAGTTCAGATCACCCTCCGTTCACCCCTTAAATCTGGCCTGTGTCTGTTTTTCAAGCTTGTTTCTCCCATTTCAGTGTTGTTACCTTGAATCGCCAGTAGGTTGTGCGATCTCAGCTGCTCGCCCCAGGGAGGGTGGAGCCGGACAGGAGTCAGGCAGAGGCCAGAGATGGGAGCCTGCCTCAGGGTACATGGGAGGAGACCCATGGCCGGCAGGACGTCACGGTGGCAGCAGAGGTGGCAGCCATCCCAGCAGATCTTGCTTGCAGTGGCTTCAAGGACTGAAGTCATGGATCACCTCAGGCACGGGTGCTCGATATGCTATGGCCACCACGGAGGCCGTGGCGGCGCTGGTGGCTGCTGTGTCTGCGCTGCAGTGGCTGTCCAGACCGCTGTGATGACCCAGCGATGGCAACGGCCAAGCTCCGTGTGAAGAGCAGGCTACGATGTTGTGGTCTACAGCCCCTGGGGAGAGAGCCAGAGACCCTCTGCGTTCTCCTTTGCAGAGGGTTTCATAGACCAGGTTGCCCCGTCGCCATCTTGCCGGAAATCTTGGGTTGTGTTTTTTTAAAAACACATTCTACCAGCATATATCTTATTTAGTGGGGGCATTGAGACCATTTATGTTTAGAGTTAATAATGATATGTAAAGTTGGATTCCATTCACCATACTGGTTGCTATCTGGTAACTTTATTAATTAATTTATTTTCTCTATTGTGTTGTTGTCCCAGAGGGCCTATGAGTTTTATAGTTTCCAGCATTTTTCTACTGGTGAATTTTGACCTTTTGTTTCAGTATTTTGAACTCCTTTGTGTATTTCTCATGGAGTTGATCTAGGGATGACAAATTCCCACAGTGTTTGCTTGTCTGGGGAAGACTTCATTTCTTTTTCATGGATAAAACTTAGTTCTTCAGGATACAAAATCGTTGGCTGACTGTTATTCTGTTTGAGGAGATTTAAGATGGGGTCCCATCTCTTCTGGCTGTAGGATTTATTCTGAGAAATCTGCTGTCAGTCTGATAGGTTTACCTTTGTAATTTATTTCATGTTTTTCTCTCACTGCTCTTAAATTTTTTTCTTTCACATTAACTTTGCATAACCAGATGATTATATGCATTTGGAATGGACTTTTTGCAGTGAATATTCTCTGGGGGGTTCTCTGGGCTTCTTGTATGTAAATGTTTAGATCTCCCACAAGGCCAGGGAAATTTTCCTTCATTATTCCCTCTGGCAGGCTTTCCAAACCAGTTACTTTCTCTTCTTCCTCAAAAATACCTTTGATTGTTATGCTTGGATGTTTTATGTAATCCCACATTTCTTGGACACTGTGTTCCATTCTCTTGAATCTTTTTTCTTTATTATGACTGGATTAATCAAAAGCTTTGTCTTCAAGTTCTGAGATCCTTTCTTCTGCTTATTCTAGTCCACTGTTAAAACTTTCCACTGCATTTTGTACTTCCCCGAATAAATCTTTCATTTCCAGAATTTCACCTTGGCTTTTTTTAGAAAGATGTCTATCTTTTTGAAGAATTTTTCAGTCAAGTCCTGAATCTTTAAAAACATTTTTTTATGTTTGTTTCAATTTTCTCCTGAAGTTCATTGATCAATTTTATAATCAACCTTTTGAATTCCATGTCTGGAATTTCCAAAATTTCATTTTGTTTAGTGTTCTTTGCTAAAGAATTGGTATGGTCTTTTGGAGTGTTGGAGAACCCTGTTTTTTTTCATATGGTCAGAATTATTTTTCTGGTTCCTTCTCATTTGGGTAGATTATTTCTTCTTATTTGAGATTGGCAGGGGGCTGACATAGGCACTGTAGGGTTCCCTTGGTTATATGTGGCCTTGGTGTGGTGAGTTTCTCAATTGCCATCTGTGGTAGTCCTGTGCTGGGTACCTGCACTGGCTCACAGAGTTTTAAGTGGCAGGAGTAGCTTAAAAAGTCATGTTAGTTAGTGTTTGGGATCAGGCCTTCCCCAGAGTTGAGGTATCATATCTGAGGCAGTGGGCTTTATTGTTGACCTCTGGCCAGGAGGTGGCACTTGTGGGAGAATGCCAGCTGCTGTGGCTGTAGGTTTTCTCCTCGGTGAGTGTTGCTCCAAAGAAATGCCTGGCAACCTAGGTAGAGGGCGCCACTCTGGGGATTACCCAAGTTCTCTGTTTTGAGCTTTCAGGGGAGTACAAGGGTAGGGTGGAGGGAAGGAGCCTGAGCACCCCTCTAGTATGCACTCTTGGCTACCCTAGTAGAGATCAGGAGGGCGATCAGGCCACTGGAGTGATGCTACTGTGGAGGGCAGGCACGGAAGAGTTTATACCAGGAGTTCGAGGTTGCCATGGCAACATGTCCCACCCAGCTCCCACCTTGGTCTCAGGCAGTTTGCCTTATGAATGTCAAAGTGCAGTCAGCCCCAGGGCCGCAGGTGTTCTCAGGCAACCTGCCCAGTCAGACACTGTCTTCAACTAAGGAATTTGCCCTTGGGGCCTATCCCCTGCCAGGCTGGCTAGAAAGCAGTCACACCACTGGCAAGGGTTGAATTCCTGGTGGCTGGCACTGCTCAAGGCTGTCTTTTTTTCCCCTGCACCACTCCATGTGGACCTTCAGCAGAGCACAGCTTTGAGTAGGGCAGTTTCTCATGAAGGATGGGAGACCCACAAGGCTCAGGAGGCCCTCCAGGTCCACAGAAGGAGCACAGAACTCTTGAATTCTCCTCACTCACCTTCTCTACTGCGTCTGGAGGCTGTGATGGACTGTGGAGGTGCAGGTAAGGGTTTGCTTGTTCTAGCCCAGGTCGATGGATTTTTCTCTACTTTGCACTCTGTGGTTATTATTGCTTCTTTGAAGAGTTGTGGGGGCGTGCTGCTGGTCTTGTTCCTCTCTGAGTGCTGACGAAACTCTCTTTGTCTTGCCTTACTCCATAGGAGAAAGCCACTCCAGCTGCTTCTTGTAGTCCATCTTAATCAGATCCCCCAGGTGCCCTACAATGCTTAACAGGCAACACATTTTCTGTAACCCTCCAGTCAGGTTCTCCTTCCCTGCCATTCCTCCACCAGAACCTTATCCTTTTTTCTGAATGAGCTTCACCTTTTGCAATTATGTGTGGGTTTACTTGTTCATTGTTTTCTATCTCTGTATCTGTCCTGTCCAGTATGGGAGTAACTAACCATATGTGCCTATTTGCATTTAAATGAATTAAAATTAAAATTTAAAACGTAGTTTCTTAGGTACACAGGCATATATCAGGTGTTCATAGCCACATGTGGCTAGTGGACTCCATTCTTAGTGGCACAGAACACCCCCACCTTCGCTGGCAGTTGTGCTGCAAAGTGTCAATCTAGACTGAGAGCTAAAGGAGCCTACACTGCAGTGCCTTGTACAACACCTGGTAGGTGTTAGATGTGCAGCACTACTTGCTTGTGTGTGGGCTTTTCCCTGGTTATTCATCTTCCTTCCCCTTACTCCCTGCCCCTGGTCATTTGATGTTCATTCCTCAGGAGGCCCCAGCTCCTATAGTGCTCCAAGTATGTGTGTTTCTGTAGTTTGATGGGCATTGGAAGTTATTGTTTGGTCTCTGGACCTATCTCCATGTCTACTTAGCTAATTCTAATAGCTGGCAATTGTTCCTGAGACAGAGTCTCTATCTTCCACAGCCCAAATCTAGCTAATAGGTTCCTGCCTTGATTGTAGTTCCAGATTCTGATGATCACTGAGGTTCCAGTTATGCTTGCTCTTGCAAGAATGTCCAGCAATGGATAAGAGTTTGGTCACTAACCTGGAATTTCAAGTACTGCCTGTTTCTAGATTCTCAGTTGGTAAGAACAACAAACAATAACAGTAGTGCTATTACTGTTTGTAACAGCAACTGGTATTTATCGAGTGCTTACCACATACATAGCAAGTGCTTTTACATCTCACTTAATTCGTATAACCAGACTATGAAGTAAGGAAACTGAGGTTTAGGGAGGTTAATTTTCCAAAAAGTAGATGGCAGGGTAAGGATTCAACCAGGTATATTGGGGATCTGATGCTAATTTCTTGACAAACTGTTGACTGTTGGTATACTCTCTAAAGGCTCTATTCCCTGTGCTTGATTACACAGTGTGGTAAGGCTGCTGCCTGTTGATGCCTGGTCTTCCTCCCCGTCTCCCTCCTATGCTTGTCTCACTAGCAGATATGTCTTGTTCTTAGTGCTGCCTTATTAATCTGACCGTCGATTTTTTCTTTCCTGGCTATGTCAAGACAGGTATTATTATTACCTCTATAGAAAATATATATCTGGTTGAAGAGGCATGGATAAATGGAATTCGTTTCAAATTATGTATGAAGATTTGGGTTTTTAAAATTAGTTTTTTACATGTGAAGCCCCCAAATCAGCAAATGTTTATTATTTTATTATAAGAGGAAATATTTAGAGTCATGACAACACGCAAAAGTATAAGGTCATAATGCTATAGGATTTTATTAAAGAGGGAATGATTACTTTTTACTATAATGGAATGACTCAGTGCTGAGATCTGAAGAATGGCTAATGTTATTTTTAAGTTGTGATGAAGAAAAGGTTACTTTTTTTTTTTTGGCCAGGGACATACCATAGGCAAGGGCATTGAAGACAGAACGTATCAATGCAGGATCTAAGGATAAGCAGATGGTTCACATAGAGAATGAGAATGATGAAAGACCAGAAAATTTTGTTTTTTTGGGACAAATTATGGTAAACCTTGGATTTCAGGCAGGTGAATTTGAACTTTATTCTACAGATGCCAGGGCACAAGTAAAGAATTTTTGGCAGGGAGAGTAAAATGGGAACTTTTGGTTATAAAATCTTAGGCACTGCTGGTCTGGATTTCATTATGGAAAGGAGGTCTTACCCAGCCAGGACCTCTCAGACTTGTGTTTAACAGGGAGAGTGACAACCTCCGGCCATACGGAGAACACTCACAGATATCTCTACTTTGCATTTTAGGCATGGGTGTTTAAGTGGTGCCCCTTGATATCTGGGCCCCATTTGCTCTCTGAGAGGAAGAAGGTGATCTGGGGAACCAGGGTCCTGATATAGCCACATGGATGTGGGAACGGATCTGAGCACAGATGTGTACTGGACTTGTTTGTGCATAACTCATGAGTTTGTTCTACAAAGATGGGGATTCTAAGATGAACAAGTCATTGCTGTCATTAAGATCTAGTGAGGAGGCAAAGATTATATCGCAATGAATAAAGTGGAATAATCAACATAAGCACTGATGCAGCAGAGAAGGTTGGTGGCATTAAGGGGGAGGGGTCAGCTTAAAATGATGAGGCATTAATCAAGCAAAGGGAGCCTACTACTGAGAAGGGCATTCTAGAATTAAGGCACAGCTTGAACACAGGTGCAGAGGTTAGAAGCAGGAGGAAGGATGGGAAGCCCCAACAGGACCATCTTGCTGAGTTTAGAGCAGGGGGAGGGCATGAAGGAGCCTGCATTTTTCCTGTGGGTAATGGGGAACTGCTGGGTTTTAAACAGAGAGTAGCATGAGCAGTTCTGTGGTTTAAAGAGAGAACGCTGGATCTCTTTAAAGGATGAATTTGAAAGTGAGAAGACTGGAGGTGGGTGGTGACTGCAGGAGTTCTTCTGAGAGGCAACAGACGAGCCTAAACTGGGGCAGTGACTATAGGAAAATAGAAAATTGAGATGCGGGCACTATTCCTAAGGACAAAGTAAAACAACAAGGCACATGAGAAGGCTAGTAAGACCTTAAATATGGCAGATTCTGGCCCCGTGTGATACTGTCTCAGACTAGGGCCAATTTTCATAGAGGAATGGGCACTGGAGAAGTTATCGCGCCTATGAATAGTCCTATTAATCTTGTGAGGAAATAAAAACCCAGTACTGACTTCTTTCCTTTTCCAGACGAGTGAACTAATATCTGATGCTCAGGGAAGCCATAAATAATGATAAAACAATAACAGGCTTTGCCTGAAGTCAACAGTGTACTCCTCGGTGGAGACTGACTGGTATCACAGGCCAGCAATCAAATTAAATAATCCGTTGCCCTGACTCTCTGAAGAGTGTTGATGAAGCGAACCTGGTAAACCTTTAGAGAAGCTTCCTTAGTACCATGCTTAAAGGGCTCCTTCTGGAACATTCCCCCAGGGAACGTTCCTGCTGGTGACCTGTGTGCCTCACCATACCCCAGGTAACTGCCCTGATGGAGAGCTGAGCACCCATCCGGGCAACATTTCCTTACCAGCAGAGGGTGCCCTCACCTTCTGGTATAAATGAAAATTTGGAATGTGTCACTAATCTTGAACATGACCTTCAGGTTTTAGTCACCTTCTTGCAGGATCAAAGGGAAAAAATGAGGAATGTTATATTAGGTTATTCTAAATGAGGCCAAAAGCTAGAGGAGAGTCTGACTGTACAAAAATAGGTAATTGTGAACTTAATTTTGCTTCCAGTAGTTCACGCCAGCAGTTTTTGGAGCCAATATAAAATAGAAAGCAGTTTGAAATAAGAGTCCTCAGAGCAGAAAATCAACCCATTCCCAGAAGAGGAACAGCTCATAGAGAAAGTAGCCAGAACTAACTGTCTTGTTACTCACTAGAAGGAAAGAAACAGCAGCATAGACTTGAGACTGGCAGCAAGTCGAGGGTTGTGCTTGCTACTTTATCTCCTCAGAATATGCAGGGGTGAAAATATTTCAATTATTTAGCAAATTGTGCAACTCAACCATAGTCATAGACTCAGCTGCCTATTTCTCAAGAGCCTGAGCCCTGCAGGCAAAGAGGGAGAGAGAGAGGAAAAGGGTGATTAGCTAGCATAAGCAGGTCCCAATATGGTATGCTGGTTCTTTGAAACTTGGAACCCATTTTCTGACAGAACCAAAGTATATTATACACTGCGGTAAGGTTGTCAAGGCTGCCTACAGACACTTATTTAAAACAAGTTTACTGAAATGATATGCATTTAACAGTTATGTAATGCTCTACCAATGAAATAAAACCAGTGGAAGGTAAAGTGACTTAATTCTTATGAATTTTAACAGAGTCAGATTTCCTTCTCAGTGGTTCTCAGCAGCGGCCCTTCTTGGCAATTTTAGATAACTATGTTTGTGTGGTGTGGACTCTCCTGTGTGTTGGAAGCCCGGCGTCTCCAGTCACTTACCCCTCTCTGTGTACCCATAGTGCACGCCAGTTACTTTGACCATCCAAATGCCCTCAGTCACTTTCTAGGAGACGGGAGGTGCTGAGAACCTCTTGGAGATGTTTTTGGAGATTCTGAGGGGGAAGGTACTTTAAAGATTGATGGAACAGACTTTACATTTTTTGAAGTTGAGTTTTACTTTATAACATTTCTTTGTGGGGACTATATTATCAAAACATTGTTCTTGCCAGTCTTGAGCAGAATAATTTTTTTTGGCTTCCAAAAAAAGCCAGAAGAAGATTGCTTGATATTAGAAGAGTATGTATATCTTAGAAAAAGTTCCCTGAGGTGGAATAATCTAAGCCCCAAATAGTGAGAGAGAAAAGGAGAGGGGAAAGCATCTTTTGTGTGGTCCTATGTGAAGCCTGAATAGGCAATGAAACCAGCTCTCCTACTCTTTTTAGGGCATGCTTGACCTTGGAGAAGTCATGTGTCTTTGTCTTAACATTCTATGGGCCATCTCTAGAATGAAGATGATTATAATAATACTTATACTTTGGCATGGTGTTTGCGTGTAACTAATAACATCTATAAAACTGTTTGAAGTCAACAAACTGATCTATAAATTTTAGATTGACAGCATTAGTATTAATATTATTGTTGTCAACCTGAGGGTGAATGTAGAGATGGCGAGGGTCAGAAGTCAAGTCAAGAGTTTGCAAGTCAGGTGCGATTGGTTCTTGACAGGACAGGAAGAGTGTGGAGAAAGGTCACAATAAGCTGATGTATAGCTGGAGAGAGGCAGCTCATAGTTGGGGAGCATTTTTATATTAAAATGGTCAAAAGTATTACACAGGACGTTTGTGACCTGAGGAGAATGATCTTTAAAACAATTTTATTGTAGCATTCTGAATTTAATCCAACAAAGAGAACCACGCCATCACCACTACCACCACCAAAACCTCGTTGTGCAAAATCCTAAAGAAACAATAAAAAGTCAGTTCTCCAAGTATTCACAGCTCACTGGTGGAGACTGGCACACTCTTCCAAGATAGCGGAGGGCAATAAAGATAACACATCAGCTTTTGCTGATTTTTATGAGTGTTATATATTTAAAGTGGACGTTAGGCAAAATTACAAGGTGCGAGACTTGCTTTCAACTCTTTTCTGGATCCCTTTGATTAGTCCCTGCCTGTGCTCTGGCATTTCTTTTCCATGTGCTCTGCTTGTGCTCTGGTCCCTCTGTGAAACCCTACATGGTCTGGCCTTGGGACAGTATCATAGGATTCAACCTTTTTCTTTCTCAAAGTCTCCAATCAAGCATACCCATTCCGTGTCTACTTTTTTCAAGACAACAGTACAGCTAGAGAAAAGTAGGTAACTTGGGAGGCTCCACAAACATTTTCCTCAATGACTTACACTGCCATTAAATGACACATTGGCTACTTCTTTAGGTTCTCAGATACTAAATGGTATTGCCCATTTATGTTTTCTTGGAGGATGAAGGGATTATCACTCATTAATAACTTTGAATATATTATCTTTCATTAGATTAACAGAGAAGCAATAGCAGAAGGATTGAAAACTCTGACTCGGGAGCTAGACTGCCTTTGTTTGAGTCCAACTCTGTCATTTGCTAGCTGGGTGACTCTGGGCACGTTATTAATCTCTCTGTGTCCCAGTTTCCTCATATTACAATGCAGGTCATAATAGATGCCAGTCTCATAGGACTGTCAGGAGGATTAAATGTTGTTGCATATAATGCCTATTGAGAAGTGCCTTATACTTGGGGAACACTCAGTGTTAGCTGGCCGATTAGTGTTCTGCCCAGATGTTAACTCTGCTAGTTAGGAACATGAAATATACACTGCTTTGTTGAGACATTTACACCCAAGGAGGCTTCGGACTGCTTCAAAAGTGTATTGCTGTCTCTATTCTCTCACTGTTCTTAAGGTTTGTCTTGCATTTTCAAAGCTTACCCAAGCTTATAGCTGATCTGGGTAGTGTAGGTTTGGGAGCCCACTGTGAGAATGCCACTTCTTTAACGCAGCCTTCTTTAACCCCGAATGTACTTAGACAATCTTGTCTTCCCTCCAGCATAGCACTTTGCTTAGGTCTTCTCTTAGGGCTCTTACCTTCCCTTGCAGATTAGCTATTGGTATTCTTCAAAATCAGATTCAACAAAGTGTAGTTTTCTGGAGGTCAGGGGATCACGTCTTGCTCACCGCGAGTTCACCAGAGACTTGCATAGTGTAGGCACTTGCCATGTGATTATTAAATGAATACATAATTGTAGGCTCCAGAAGGGCAAGGATTTCTGAAGTCTCATTGCTTCTCTATCCCCAAGTATTGAGAATAGTTTTTGGCACAAGTAGGTGAATAAATATTTGCTGAATGATTTTGTTCAGTGAAGGGAGATATAGATGTAATGTTGAAGTTAAAACGAGTTCTGTATATTAAACCAAACTTTTCACTGATTACGTTTTTTTGAAATATATTCTTAAAAAAAAGTGCTTTGGGGAAGCAAACTATACTGCATAGGCTAGTACATTTCCCTGTTCCTTCAGAGATATTTCTCTGAGTTGGGAGGGTAGTGATTGTTGGTATCCACAGGCTATAGTCTCCTGTCTCTAGCCACAGCTAGTGTCTCATTCATTTGATCAAAAGCTGTTGACCTCTTGCTTTTGAAGGGCACCATAGCTGATGATGGGTGGCATGAGACAGGAGGAATCTACAAAGATGCTGACCACAAAGCTTATGTCTGAGTAACTGAAGTGAAGTGTGATGCTCTTACTAATTGTGCCTGAAGTGTGACTAAAGTCTCAACCCATCCACTTCTAAGAGACGCTGCTGTGCTCCTGGCTCCAATGAAGAGCTGGTCTAGGTGATCTTGTTCCACTTTTCAGTTTGGACTGTGGGAGTGGTCAAGTTTTGAGACCAATTAGGTCACTTAGTCCAAAGTCTTGGTCAAAACATGCATGACCAGCAGGACAGATTCATGAATAAGCACATTCAAAAGAGAAACAGTAGCAGGAAAAGAAGAGAAAAGCAAAGCAAAACAAACTTCATTTTCTCCAGGTCTCCTCTCCGTCTTCCTGTCAGCTTTAGGTCACCTGGATGGATAGCCTCTCTAGAGCAGGCTTGAAGGGCTGTTCTGGCAGGAGCAGACCTCAGGGGACAGTGATTATCACTGTGACCCCACACTTTCGGTCTCCTGCTCAGGGTGACCATACACCTGGGTTTTCCCAAGATAGTCCCAGTCTATGCCTGTCATCCTGGAGTATTAGAGCCCCTTC
This sequence comes from Carlito syrichta, assembly GCF_000164805.1. NCBI lineage: Eukaryota > Metazoa > Chordata > Mammalia > Primates > Tarsiidae > Carlito > Carlito syrichta. Next base: position 384,929 of record NW_007260133.1, on the reverse strand, counting down.
CACTAAGAGGGGTTTGGATGTCACAGTTTCCATGATAAATCATGTGACTCCTTCTGTTCCCTCAGGGGAGACGTTTCAGAACATGTACATGTTGTACAGCCATCCTCCAGCCTCCGTGGTTAAACACTTTCATACTCTGTAAAGAGAATCATATCCTTTCTCTAGTAGGATTGCAAGCTCTTCAAGGGAAGAAATCTCATTTTCTGCTTCTTCCATTCCTTCTTCCTAGCAAGAGCTGATTACAAGTAGTCTGCAATAAATTCTTGTTAAATTCTATTGAACTTTTCCCCTGACTGGAGTTATGGGATAAAATGCATATACATGGGCACCTTTTTTCTCTGATGCGGTATATATTTTATTGGAGTTGACATGTATTTATCTTCAGTCAGCTGAACCTGCTGGATGACTTTCTTATGGAATGTATCAGATGGAATCCATAGGAACACTGACTTTTATGCTGAAATGGTACTTTCTAAACTCACATTTTCTAGCTTTTAATTTAGAAATTTGAACCAGAAAACCTGGCTAATAACCAGTCAGATGCACTTTCGTTACTTCACAGATTATTCAGCACATACAAGTACGCTGATAACAGAAAGGAAAATTTCTCCTCACTCTTCCTTAGGTAAAAAGAGAGCACGAGCGGAGTCAGAGGAAAGAAGAAGGGATTCCAGATATGACGAGCAGCGCAGGCGAGGCTGCAGAGCTGGAAAGGAGAACGGCAACTTGTGGAAGGCAAGCAGCTACGTATTTTTACTGAGTGCTCCCTACGTGTCAGTTCCAGGCAGTATTTCACATTACTGAACTTTTGAGACAGAATACGTGGGAGAACTTAGATAACTGGGTGCCAGATTCTAGGATCACCATTGTTGAATTTACAAAGTAGTCTCCCCTTTTCTCTAGGGAAAAGCTTTTGCACACTTAAACTGGCTCACAGTATTGATTTTAGGAAACTTCTACATTTCTTTTGTGGCACAGTAGAGCACCCAGTGTTTATTTAGAGGTTTGCTTGAAGGGGGATAGTGCAGGCAGAGAAGATGCTCTGTTTTCTTCTTTTTTAAAGCCACGGTTTGCACGATATTTGTCTTTTTTAAAAATGTGTTTTTTATTACGCAAATGTGCCTAGAGGTGTTAAGTAATTGTAGCATATTTATACATTAAAATATAAATAAATAATCTTGGAAAACAATAACAGCTGATTTTTTTATATGAGTTTTGTTGTTGTAGTTGTTGTTGTTTCTGAGTGGGAGTCTCACTCTGTTGCCCAGGCTGGAGTAACAGTGGCATGCTCATGGCTGTCACAGTCTCAACCTGCTGGGCTTGGCCTCAGCCTTCCAAATAACTGAAACTACAGATGTATGCTACCACATATTGTTAATTTTTTTTTTCATCCTGCTAATTTTTATTTATTTATTTATTTATTTATTTATTTATTTATTTATTGTAGAGATGAGGTCTTACCAAGTTGCCCAGGCTGGTCTTAAACCTCTGGGCTCCGGCAATGCTCCCTTCGCCTCCACATCCCAAAGTGCTGGGATTACAGGCGTGAGCCACCGCACCAGGCCCAGGTGAGTTATTTAAGGGAAGAGATAAACTGTTCTTGGGGCCTGAAGAAATTAAACCATACAAGTTCATAGAAGAATAGACAGTGCAGCAAGGGCCTCTTCACAAAATTCTAAGTTTTACGGAGACTCTAAGAGAATGAGTGTATCTCTTGAAGGAGGGTGGGATATCCCTTAAAGGGGTGGTATGTGTGTGGGTTGGCTGGGAGGAATAGAGGCTGGGGGTAGGGCTGGATACATTCTAAGAAAAAATATTCACGATGACTGCAGAGGAGACTCTGCTTCTTGCTGCTTTTATACAATCTATTTGATCTTGGATATGAGGGATTTAATAGGGACCATGTTAATATACTTCTGAGTGGCTACTATCACCTTGGGCATGATAAAAAGTGGACATAGGAAGTCTCGAGGCCCTGTCCAAATTTGATCCATTTTAGCTCTTCTTGATTCAGGAAAGCGCTACTTCCATCAAAGGCTTGGCCCTTACATCCAATACAGTCATCTGTGCTCTGGGGAGAGGCAGAGATTTAGGAATTTACTGCCATGGCTGGGATTTTACACAATTTATTTGAGGAAAGTAAAGTCTTTTACGGAAACCAATTGATAGTGACAACTCAAAGACAGTCTTTTGAGGATAACACTTAACACACAAACCTGGGAAAAAGACTGTTGTGGGCTCCCTAGGGAGTAACCAGACTACCCTAGCAGAGGTAGAATTCCCTTAGCTCCTGTGGCTGGGACTGATCCCCAGTTCTTTGGTGAGGAATCCAGGGGATGAAGACTGATATAAAAACCTAGTGAACAGGAAGTTACATGATGCATGCATTTAACCTAGCTGTATTTCAAAATATCAACAACAACAAAAAGATAAAACGAAAATTTAAGTAGTTGCAGGTACCAGAGTGCCATTCTATTTAATAAGCTTAAGCCCATAGGCAATGAATGCAGTCAGTTAAATCAGCAATAATCTTAGCAAGTTTGAAAGCTGTTTTAAAAATATGAGAAAGATGTCAAGGATTTCCCTGATCAATGGCAAAGAAGTCACACCTCTTCCAGGCAGGTCGGTGATCCTCTAGACCTTCCAGGAAAAAATTAATAATTAATTGAGGACCAAGGAAGAGTTGGTTGGACAGATAAAGTCATCACGAAAGATGGAATGATGATGATGAATGGGAAAGGCCAACAGAAAAGAATCTTCATGATTTTGCTGAAGTATCCCAAGCAGGGAAGTCCTTGAGTGACAGTTTCTGAAGATAAGCTCCCTGTGGAATTATACCAAAAATTACGATAGACATTACATGTTTGTGAGCATATTTGTGCATAGATTTTTACACACAAAACCATGCACCTAGCAGTGGATGATACAACAAACTTTTTAGGGTATTTCTGATGTTACTTCTTTTTTGTTTGTTTTAGATGTGAACATTAGAAGCTGACCTCTCCACACCACGCTGTTTGCTCTATCCTTGCCTGGTGTGCCTGTGAGCTGGCTCCCAGGAGTCCCAGGAGTCAGTTGGGGGATGTGAAATCTTGGATTATGCTGGTGTACACTCAGTATATTCAACTGTTGCCGTTGTCATAATTTGATTTGTGCTCACAGATTGATAAGGCTTGGGGAAATAAAGTCATGTAAGACGTAGAGAAAAAATCATAAAGCTTTCATTGCAGAGACTGGGTCGCATCATTCCCAATAAATCCTTTTGTTGACTTTTATAAAATCTGGAATAAGGAGCTAGCCTTCTAGTCTGTGTTTTTACACATGGCACCGGTTGTGAGGAGATCTTACTTACTCTCCTATTAGGCTCAGGATTTAGCCACCCAGAGTCTGTTAATCCAGGAAAGGAACCTCCTTTTGAAGAGGCTGCTCTTCAGAATGCTGACTTAAAATGTCAGCATGCTGTTCTGTGCTTGTAAATAGCACCAATACGAACTTCCATTTCAGCACACCCTTCCGTGGTGGACTAGATGCTTTCGTCTATGCTCTAATCTCAGTTCCACAGATATTTATGCCGTGGAAAAGAGAGGAACTTAGGGTAAAAAAGGGGAACTGCTCAGTACCTCATCCCCAAGAAACCCATATTTTAAGATAAATTGGCACTTAAGAAAATAATTATGGCACAGAATATGCACTAGTAGCTGTAAAGACAAGGACCGAAACAGTATGATTAAATACAACTAATCAATTCTCTTGGGAGAAGGTAGAGTCAGGGGAACTTTCCCAGAGTAGATGGGTCCTGAGAAGGGTCTCGGAGGTGACCAACAAAGAGGGAAAAGCGACTTTGAGCAGAGGAGGCAGCATAGGCAAATATGCAAGAGCAGAAAATGAAATGCTGTTCTCGGCATATTTCATCATGAAAAGTGTGTGTGGTGGGGGAGAAGGCCAGAGACAAAAACAGGGTCTTAACTATAAGATAAGTCTTATTTTGGAGAGACATTTAAGGTAATTTGTCTGAAAAAGGATGTGTTCAAATTTGTACTGTAAATAAAGCATACTACACAGGCTGTTTAACTTGCTTTTTAAAATGAGCAACCTTCCACATTAGTAAATATTCATTTGCAGCATTAATTAAAATGATTGCATTGAATCTCACAGATATTTTCACTGTTTAATTAATCAGTCCCTTATGTGAGACAATGAAGTTATTGAAGAGTTAAGTTTTTGAGAGTTCAGCTTAGAGTGTGTCTTGCTTGAGATGCTTATAATACAGCCCAATGGAGCTCTTCAGACGGTGCTTGAATATACAATTATGGAGTTTGGGAGACAAAATCTGAGAACGCAGGTAAAAATTTGGGAGTTATTAGTACATTGATTACTTCAAGTCAGGAGGGAGGACTTCATGACCAAGGAAAAGTAAGTGCACAATTTTCAAAAAAAGAGTACAGGGGATAGAACCTGTGGAAATAGTGATTTTAAGCCATGATTTGAGTAATAAGAGATTGGGGAGGAAAAGTCAGCAGGGTGGGACAAAACCCAGAGAGGACAATGTAGGGGAATCGAGGGAAAAAGAGAGTGATTCTCCCAACAACTTTTAATCCGGATCTTCTAGCTTCAGTTCCAACAGAACTGGATTTTATAATTTAGGTAATTAAAGAAGGGGAGCATAAAAGAATAGCAGAACAAGCTCCACAAGCTAAAATTAAGTTGAGATCTGTAGGAGATATAATGTATAGAAAAAGAACATGTTCTTAAATTATAGCAGGCAAAGAAGGATATCCCAAAATAGGCTAGGAGAGAAAACTGATAAAAATGTCTTGAAAATGTTAAGTCTTGGCTTTCAAATTTGAGAATATGGTGGATAAGATGATCAGAGAAACCCTACCCAGTACAGCTGACACTTTAAAACATAAAGGACTGAAAACAAACATAACAAACAACTTTTTATTTTGAAAGAATTTTAAATTTATAGAAAAGGTGCAAAAACAGCAGAGAGTTAATATATATCCTTCCACCCAGCTTCTTCAACCTCATCTCATTTTAACACCTTACATAATCATAGTACCATACAAGTAACAAAACGAGGAAAATAATATTGGTATGTTAATATTAATTAAACTACAGACTTTTTCAGATTTCACCAGTTTTCCCCTTAATATCTTTTTTCTGTTCCAGTGTCTAATCTAGTTTATATTCTTAGTCTCTTTAATCTTTGACATTTTCTCATTTTTTTTCCTAGTCTTTCCTGGCCTTGACACCTTTAATAAATACTGACTGGTTATTATGCAGGATATCTCCCAAATTGGTTTTGTGTGATGTTTTCTCATGATTAGATTAAAATTATGCCTTTTGGGCAAGAATGCCATAAAAATGATGTTGTATCTTTATTGCATACTGTCAGGGAGTACATGATGTTGGTGTCTTATTACTGGTGATATTAACTTTGATTACTCAATTACTCATTATTATTTGCAAACGGCAAATATGGCCACGTGATGAAGGTGGTACTGGCTAGGTTTCTTCACCATAAAGTTGCCCCTGTCTCTTTTTTCCTGCAATTGATAAATAATTGGTGGAGTTGTTCTCCTTAGTATTTACATAGAGGAATCGAAAACAATGTCCACACAAAACCTGCACACTAATATTTAGGGCAGCTTTGTTCATAATTGCAAATACGTGCATGAAACCAAGATGTCCTTCAGTGGTGAAGAGATGAACTGTGGCGCATCCACAGGCAAGAGAATATTTGCAAAGTCTCAAAAACTTTTTTGAGACTATACAAATATCACACTTTCCAAACTTTTGCCCACTGATTTGGCATCCATTAATAGGTGTTTTATAAAATGTTATATTTTAATATACAATTAATAAGCTTAATTTTTGATGAGAAACTTGAGGTTTAAAGAAGAATTGAGTGGAAAGCACAGAGAGTTTCCATATAATCCCTACCTTCTTCCCCCAACTGAAAATATCTCCCAGCACCCTCTCTCCCTCTCCCTTTCCCTCTCCCTCTCTTTCTCACCAGCTGGTATATTTGTTACAATTGATGAACCTACATTTACACATCATTATTATCCAGTATCTAAGTTACCTGGGGGCTCACTTTTGGTGTTATACATTCCATGGGCTTTGACAAATGTAAAATGATATGCATCCATCATTGTAGTACCATCATCATAGTTTCACTGTCCTAAAACCCTCCATGTCTGCCTGGTCATCCCTCCCTTCCTCCTAATCCTTGGTAACCAGTGAGCTTTTTTACATAGTTTTGTTTTCAGACTCATACAGTATGATTGGAATCATACAGTATGTAGCCTTTTCAGACTGGCTTTTTTTCACTTGGTAATATGCTTAAAATTTATTTTCACAACTTGATAGCTCATTTCTTTTTGGTGGTAAACAATATTCTCTTGCCTGTGGATGCACCACAGTTCATCTCTTCACCCACTGAAGGACATCTTGGTTTTTTTCATGTATTTGCAATTATGAACAAAGTTGTCCTAAATACTAGTTAGGGTGCAAGTTTTGGTGTGGACATTGTTTTCAGCTCCTTTGTGTAAATACTAAGGAGATCAATTGCTGGACCATTTGATAAGTGTATGCCTCAGTTTTGTAAAAAAGAGCCACACTGCCTTCCAGAGTGACTGTACCACTTTATATACCCACCAGCAATGAATAATAATTCCTGTTCCAAATTCTCACCAGAATTTGGTTGTATGTGTTTTGGATTTTGGCCATTCTAATAGATGTCTCACTGGTGTTTTAATGTGTATTTCCCTGATAGCATATGATGTGAAGCATCTTTTTCTTTGCTTACTTGCCATTTGTATATATTCTTTTGTGAGGTGTCGTTTAAGATCTTTCACCCATTTTAAAATCAGATTGTTTTCTTACTGTAGAATTTAAAGAGTTCTTCACATATTTTGGATAACGGTGCTTTATAAGATGTGCCTTTTGCAAGTATTTTTTCCCAGTCTGTCTTCTCTTTTTATTCTCTTGACAGTTTCTTTTGAAGAGCAAAAAATACTTAATTTTAATGAAGACCAGCTTTTCAATTATTTCTTTCATAAATTGTGTCTTCTGTGTCATATGTAAAAAGTCATTGTTATACCCCAAATTTTTTCCTATGTTATCTTCTAGGAATTTTATAGTTTTGCATTTTATACTTGGGTCTATGATCCATTTGGGGTTAGCTTTTGTAAAGGATATGTAGTCTGTTTCTGTATTCGTTATTTTTCATGTGCATACCTGGTGGTTTCAGCATCATTTGTTGATATAACTGTCTTCGCTTTATTGTATTGCCTTGGCTCCTTTGTCAAAGATCAGCTGAGTGTATTTATGTGGGCTTATTTCTGGGTTCTCTGTTCTTTTGTATTAATCTGCCTGTTCTTTCATAAGTAAAATGCTGTCGTGATTACTGTATCTTTTTTATTTTTTCTGGGTCAGGATCTCACTTTCACTGTTGCCCAGGCTGGAGTGCAGTGGTACGATCACAGCTCACCACAGTTTTGACTTCCTAGGCTTAGATTATCCTTCCTCCTAAGCTTCCCAAGTAGCTGGACTCAGGTGCATGCCACCATGTTGTCTAATTTTTTGAATCTTTGTAGAGACAAGATTTCTCTGTGCTGCCTAGGCTGGATTTGAATTCCTGGGCTCATGCAACCTTCTTGCCTTGGCCTCTCAAAGTGCTGGGGTTACAGGAATAAGCTACCATGCCTGGACGATTCCTGTAGTTTTAGATTAGGTATAGATGTATGGTAATCAGTCTCCTGATTTGTTCTTCTCCTTCAATATTGACTTAGCTGTTCTGGGTCATCTATATCTTCACATAAATTTTAGTATTAGTTTGTTGTTATAAACAAAATAACATTGGAATTTTGATTGAGATTGTGTTGAACTTACGGATCAGGTTTGGAAGAACTTGTATCCTGACAATGTTGAGTCTTCCTACAAATGAACGTGGAATATTTCTTCATTGATTTAGTTCTGATTTCTTTCAACAGAGTTTTGTTGTTTTCCTCACAGAGACCATGTACATACTTTGTTGGATTTATATATAAGTATTTTGTTTGTTTGGGCAATAATGTAAATGGTAATGTGTTTTAATTTCAAATTTCACTTGCTTAGTGCTGGGATATAGGAAAGAGATTAATTTCATATGTTAACCTTGTATCCTGTAATCTTGGTATAACCAGTTCTCAGTTTCACAAGTTTTGTACTGATACTTTGGATTTCTATATTGATAATCATGTCATCTGCAAAACAAGGGCAGTTTTATTTCTTCCTTACAAATGTGCATATGTTTTATTACCTTTTCTTGTCAATTAAATTTCAGGTTTTCATACCTAGTATTGATTCCTGATGAGATTTCCACTTGGGCTTCTCCCCTAGTAAGTTGTGATGGTTTGTATTTGCCTGTCTCTCTAATTTTGAGGTCAGTGGTTTGCTCTGTGACCTCACTTCTCTGACTGAGAGTTGTTGATATTTTAGTTTGCTCAGCATTTTGCTTGTTGTTAGTATGGAGTGGTGACTTCTAAGCGCCTTACAGACTGGACTGGCAACCAGAAGTCCATTAGTAAATCTTGCCTGCAACAATTATTATTGTGTTGTTTGCTTATATTGATTTTCTCTCATTCTTTCAACATTTATTCATTGGTATTCTTCTGTAAGGAAGAGCTTTTCTTTATCCCTCATATATTTATCTATTAAATTGTTTTCATATTAGTATGGACTCATAGATATTCATTTAATTCTAAAGGTTATAATCTGACACTATCAATATTTACTTTGATATTCAAATTGTTTCAGCTTTTGCCATTGGGAGTTCCTTACATTTGGTTCTTGTGTCTAACAAGCATTTTAAAAAATATTTGGATATTCTGTGTTTGCATTCCTGGAAAAAGGAAAAAAAGATGCTTGGATAGGGTCAGGTTATATAAGTAAAAGGGGCTTGGTAAACAAGCACTGAAGCTGATATTTTTTTCTGAAAATACAAGAGGGGATTTATTTGTAAAAATTTATTTGTAAAAATTGTGTATTTATTCTTACATATTTGAACTTCAGTTACCTTCAAAGTACTCTCAGTTTGATGCACTACAAAGGGGGACCAAAAAAAAAAAAACAAAAAACAACCCAGAATTATTTTTTAGAGGGTAGACCCCTTGTAGTTCAGGCTTCCCCCGCTAGGTAAGTGTTCTAGGAACCCACTGGCAACTGTGTACCAGCTAGCATTGCTGTGAGAGGCTGCATTCAACTTCAGTGAATATTTTTTTTGGAGATTCTTTCAACGTGTTTGCCCACTTCATGATGGTGGTTGACGAGTGCACCCGCCCACATCACACTAAGTGTTCAGCAGTTTTTGACCAAAAAAAAAAGCATGATCCTCATGCCCCACCCTCCCTATTCCCTGATCTAGTTGAGTTCAAAAAACTATTTCGGGCAGTGGAAAAGTGTCTTAACAGGTGTTGGATCAAGCTAAGAGTACTTTGAAGGTGACTGAAATTTAAACTTGTAAGCATAAATACACAATTTTTTATGAAATAATTCCATTTTTTGGGGGGTCCCCCTTTATAACCTATCAAGATGCTTTTTCCACTGCTTAAAAAAGTTTTTGAACTTGTCAGTTCTGATGCCTTTTAGTGCTTCTGCTGTTTTTTGTTTCATCTCTTCCACATCGACAAAATGTTTCCCTTTGGGGACTTTTTTCATCCAGGGGAAACAACAAAAAATTTGCTCAGGGTGAAATCAGGTGGATAGGAAGGGTGGGGCGTGGGAGTCACGCCATTCTGGGTCAAAAACTGCCGAACACTCAGCGCGGTGTGGGCAGGTGTGCTCATAAATCACCCATCATGAAATGGGCAAACACGTTGAAAGAATCTTCTAATAATATTCACTGAAGCCAAACACAGTCTCTTTCAAACACTAGCTGGTATACTGATGCTGATGGGTTTCTAGAACACTTCCTGAGCAAGGAAAGCCTGTACTCTCAGGGGCTTGCCCCCTAAAAAAGAATTCTAGCCGGGCTCAGTGGCTCAGCCTATAATCCCGCACCTTTGGGAGGCTGAGGTGAGTGGATAGCCTGAGCCCGCGGGTTCGAGACCTGCCTGGGCAGCGAGACCTCATCTCTACAATAAATCAAAAAAATCAGCCGGGCATGGGAGCGCACGCCTGTAATTCCGGCTACTCGGAAGGCTGAGGCAGGAGGATTGCCGGAGCCCAGGAGGTCGAGGCTGCGGTGGTCGGGAGCGGCCACTGCATTCCAGTCTGGGCGACCAAGTGAGACTCCAACTTAAAAAAAAAAAAATTCTGTTTTTTGAGGGCATCCTCCCCTCATATCTGTTAATTCTTAGTAGTCTAATAGCAGTCTAATAACTGTCTTAATAGGACATGAAAATTGAGAAAAGGAGAAAAGCCTGGAGCTTGAACAGGGTACAGATTGAGTGGAAGATCACCCACAGAAATGTTTCCTAGCACGCCAGTGGAAGAATTAGGCAAAATTTGCAGAACAAAATGGTGGAGCTAATGCCAGTCTTGGATCTTTGTGGTGCAAATAAAAAGGGAAGAAAGTCTTTCTTGGGAACTCCTAACCATAACCCATACTACTCTGCTTTGGCATTGAAAATCTCTTACAGTTTATATGCAAGAACAAAAGGCTAAGAACAGACAAGGCATTGCTGAAAAAGAGTTATTTGGGGAGATTCACTTAGCTAGACATCAAGACATATTATAAAACTATCTGGAATAGGACAGTGCAGTTTTGGTAGTGCAAGAGACAGATGTACAAGTAGAATAGAGACCACAAAACAACATATTCATACATGGAAAACTGGTATGAATAGAGTCAACACTGAAGATAGAGAGCAAAAGGATTCAATCAAATGATGTCAAGAGAGTTGATTATACATGGAGGGGAAAACATGATAACAAATTCTTTCCTCACACCATATATAGAAATCAATTACTATTGGGTCAAAACTTTAAAGGCAAAGAGAAAACTTTAAAATTTTTATAGACAATTAGATTATCTTAATGAGCTTCAGATAGGAGATGACTTTTGAGACTCAAACATTGCAAGTTGTAAAGAAACCAACATATTTGACTTTGACTACATTAAAACTAAGGTCTTAGGATTATTTTTATCAAAAGATATTATGAAGAGTATCTTTTCATAAACTGGAAGAATTTACCTACAGTACGTATTGCCAAAAATTATTAGTATGCAGAATATATAAAGAACTCTTAAGATTTTTTTTAATCAATATTTTTTAATTATGGTTTTGTGGGGTACAGTTAAGGGTTAGGTGTACAATCACGTTTCATTCAGGCACCCTGTTAATAAGAGGTGTTTCCCCATCCCCAGACAGATATTTGCTACTGTTAATCCCATCCCCCCCAATAGTTTCCCAGTACCGTCAGTCATTTTCTTATAGTATTACATTGGATGTTCAAGGTCCATTATATGAGTGAGAACATGTGATATTCAGATCTTTGTTTCTGTGAGAGGTCACTCAGTATTATAGACTCTAGTTCCATGCAGGTTGCTGCGAAATTCATGATTTTGTTCTTTTTTATGGCTGCGTAGTATTCCATCATGTATATGTACCACATTTTTTTAAACCAGTCCTCTTTTGATGGGCAGCATGGTTGTTTCCAGGTTCTTGCTATTGTGAACAACGGTGTGATAAACATACGTGTGCAGGTATCTTTTTATAGAGTGATTTGAGTTCTTCAGGGTATATTCCCAGTAGGGGGATTG